>NW_018250813.1:31244-50687 GCF_001263595.1 Phalaenopsis equestris | reverse complement strand
CATTAAGTTGAGTTTAGTAAATTCATTTGGACTAAGTGAATCCAATAGAAAATAGTGGTGCCGGAAAGAGGGAACCATAGGATCCTAATCGGTATTACTCTAATCAACTTTAACATGCCCCCATAAAATTTAAAGACCTTCAACCATAAGGCCACCTGATTTGACATCATAACTTGACACACTAGAAAACTCAAACTCGTCACGGCAAAGAGCTTGGAGCTAGCATGGTGGGCAGCACGACCATCTTCAACAGCAAAACCTGTCTTCCCCAGCTAAACCAATCTTCCTTCCTTAGATATTGACAACAAAGCCATAGGACTTTCAGGTTGCTTGCTTATGCAACATAAATCCTCATCTTATCTTTAGGCCTTTGTACAGCCCTGCTATACAATATAAGCCCTAACTCGTCTTAGGATTCCGAGGTTTTTGTTTGTCACAACCTAAATCCTCACATCTTCTAGGTTATTTGTGTGATCATTTCACATGAATGTAAGCCCTAACTAATAAAATTGATAATATGAAACAACTAAATATTTCTCTTCAGAAATGAAGCCAAACATTAGAATAGCTTGGCAAGTCACCGGGGTTCTCCTCTAGATCCATGACATCCCCTAGCTCTTCCTTCTTTGGACTCTACAACAAAATGTTCCAAAATTTGAACCAATCCCCTTTCACACCTCTACGTCCAATCTCATTGAAAAGTCTCACCATTTTGAACTCCTTGAAGGTATTATTTCCTGATTTTTATCGAGAGTCTTCTTAGGTGACTTCGATCATTTAAGATGTAATTAACTATAGGGGCTTGCCCTTATAGGAAGCTTGTTCGAACCCGCTTAATATAAACCCTATTTAATCCTTTATATTCAACAGGAGAAATTATCAGCAAATAAAATGGTGTCACAGACCAAATGGACGTCATATGTTCTTTAGTTTATTTGATCGAGCCTCATCCTCAAGTTTTGTGTTTATCCTTTGGGGTAGATGCATGATTTGAGATATAGTGTTATTTCATTTAAACTATGAAAACTATGGGGTCAGTTTGATTTCATATTTTTCTAAAACTAAATATATGTGTAAATTAAAACGTCCTTTCGAAGCGGACAATGGGATTTTGATTCCGGTGACCCACAGCTTCTTACGGGCAACTCCCTCCAACACAAAATAACACCGATAGCTTCTGGCGACTCTGCTGGAGACAAGCTTTTATCTCCACACAAATCAAGAAATATTATCTTCACACATCGATAATGTATGCATGTCCCTCTTAGACCAAATTACTCTTCTTCCGTTGGCATACTTTACTCATTTTTGTCTTGGGAAAGTACGGCTAACTCCTTGGACTTCAGGTCTATCTGTTCAACCATCTTTGAACAGAGGGGTTCAGGAGGCCATTAAGGACTTTTTAAATTTTCATGTGGGGTCAGACCCCCAATAGGTGTGTCGGTGGACTAGTTCCACCTGGGCATTATTTGTTTGTAAATAGATCCCACACTGGGTTTTAAACACTTCACATCTCCCTTCCAAATTTGATTTGCTTTTTTGCAAATTAAACCAAATCGTGTTGTGTTGCGCGCACTTTAAAATTTTCCTATATTATTTAAATTTTCCGCCTTTTAACCTTTCTCAAATAAAATTTAAAAAACAAATATTGTATACTCATAAATTAAGACCCGCCCGGTTTACATATCAACCTCTACTTTCAGTGCTTGCACTAAAAAATTACGAGGCTTTGGTCATACAACTAACCCCAAAACCTTCTATTTTCAAGCCTACTGCAATGGCCTATCGGCCTATCCAATGCAATGGCCTATCCAATGCTGACCTTTTCCTGCAACCTGCAAATAAGCCACGAAGCCCGTAACCTCGCTCCTACCATCAAATTTGGAGCCGGATTTGAAGATTTTGAGGTCATCCTCGGGAAAGCCCCATTTGTGGTAATGGAGATCGCCGCACCAAAAATACAAGAACCGTCTCCAGAGTTCAACCTAAACTGCCTTTAAGACTTCCTTGCCTGCAAGAAGGTCAAAACTACTACCGTCACGACACCCGCCAAACCTGCTATCCCCACCGCTGCTAAGGGGAAAGAAGTAATAATTATTGAAGATCCGACTGAGGGATTAACTGTCCCACCACCCGTGTTTGAAATCGAGTCAAGTTCAAGGACTGTACCGCTGACCCGAACATAAAAAAGGAACCGCAACAGAAGAGTTCGGAGGGCCATCAAAGCCTTGGCTCCAAAGGAGACACCCGTTGAGGAGGAGCCTCATCAAGATGAAGAAGGATTACCATAAATTTATCCATTCCTACGAGGGAGTAGATTCCATGCTCTGATGGATACCGATGGATACGAGAGTATCTGGAAAGTCGGTGCCGCATTACCACCACTTCATGGACATGGTGAGGAGAGAAAAATGTTCACTTCTGTCACCCGAGTCGATGCAGTTTTTAAAAGGCTAGCTACCAAAGAAGAATGTTCAATTAGCAAGTTACTTAAACAGGTGGGACATGAAATTTCCCCTCGCATGAAGAAGGAAATTTTGAAGGACGTCAAGTCCGCCAGACAGTATCACAAGACAACTGGAGTACCACCTACTCGCATCCCCGTTTGGTTCCATTTAGGGAATAGAGTTGATACTGCATTGATTACTACTGATTATACCGCCATCAGGACCGCAGGCCGTTGACCGGCTAAGTCGAGACTGGGTCCGAAAATCTTACCCGTAACCCATTACGGAAGTTTTCCTACAATCTCAAAGGCAAAGACAAGACGATTACCTGGAACTATAGCTGGTCTACACCACGGGGAGTAAGACACTCCCTCCTAGGACATCATCGTCGAAAAAGAAAAAGGTATGTGTACCCAAGGTTACTGCACCGATACAGTCTGGTAAACCCGCAGGACAAGAACATGGAATAAAACCAGGGTCTAAAATATCTGACATCATCGCAACAATAGCCAGCGAGATGGAGGAACAAGAAGAGGAGGTCCATCAGGGTCCTCCAGATCTTAAAGTGATCAAGGAATCAATAATTGAAGAAAAGTTGAGAAACTCGGGATCGAGATTTCTGAGTTAGCTCGAGAACACGGAGTTTCTGTCGATAGCGATGAGGAATGAATATTTGATGGAACTGGAAATCCCAGGCAGCATATAGCACATTTTCCAGCCAGCTGTGGCAACACAAGGAATAGTGAAGCTCTACTCTTCCAGCAGTTCATTAGCATCTTGTCAGGAATTGCTTTCAATGGGTACGTTGACTTGCCCAACGGATCAGTTAAAACATTTTATGAGTTGGAGCAGTTGTTTGTGAAAAGGTTCGCCGGGGTGCAACATGATGTGTCTATTGGAGAGCTCATGATGGAAAAACAAAAGCCTAGCAAAACTTTGGTGGACAATATTTTGAGGTGAAAAAACCTTAGCATGAAATGTGAACCTCAGCTACAAGAACATCATGTCATTAAGATTCTACTCAAGAGCATACATGGGCCAATAGCTTTCATGCTCAAGGGACTCACCATCAAATCCTTCGAGAAGCTACTCAGTAAAGCCAACAGTCTTCAAGAAGAAATCAAGCACATAAAGCCACACAAAAAGGCTAAGGTGACCAGAGTGTTCGAAAAGAAATCAGGAGTAGTAGCGACCATCGACAAAGGAAAGCAGCCGATGAAGATATATGCAGAAGATGCTCGTCAGTCTTCATCACAGTATGCACAGAAACAGAGTAGTCAATCCAACCAGCGACCGCCTCAAGAAGGATCACCTCAAACAGAGGATAAGAAAATGTCCCAATCAGAATAACGTAAAACGGTGCATTATTTCAAAGATGAAACTATACATAAAAAATTCAGAGGTTTGATGAAGAAGCCAGAGTTCAGACTACCAGACCCAAAGGATCAGAGGTTTGATGAAGAAGCCAGAGTTCAGACTACCAGACCCAAAGAAGCCCGAAGAGGTGGATAGGAAGAATGAACCAAATTATTGCCCATACCATCGATTTCTTGAGCACACTATAGAAAAATGCTTTGCCTTTAAGGATTGGCTCGAGAGGAACCTTAAAGAAGGGAACATAACAATCCCGAAAGAATATTTAAGAGAACCTGAAAAAGGTTTCATAAATATGATTTCAGCCGAGCCAATCTCCCCAATCGATCCATATACTGGAATAGATGGATGGAGTGCAACTTGGGATAAACTCAAGAGGGTCCTTAATCAAATATAGGATTCATCGAAATAATCTTCTACAAATACCAAAGGAGGATGGGATAAGGTCTGGAGCAGATCATCCACAAAAATACTGAACAAGATCCAGTCTGCATCAAGACAAGCCTCCATTCAGAGTTCTCAGCGTACCAAGCCCGAGGTGAAGGTTTTGCCAGGAGATTTGTCATTGTCAAGGACAAAGAAGAAGAAGAAAAGCGTCACTACAAATATTGATAGAATGGGGGTGGGGGGGATAGGATAGGGGTCGCCTTTGCCAGATTAGTTCTCTCGGATTCGGGGATAACCCTTGAATTTGTATGATTATCTTTTTGTCTCTCTGGGATCTTATGAATATAATGATTGTGATTTCGGCTATGTTTTAACTATTTTTGGTGATAACGTAACTGATTATGACCAATCTAGCCTCGATCTCGATCCCCAAAATGATCCTCAAATTGTACTCGAGTCTGATGAACTCGTTGTTAAGTCTAAAGAAGACATTAGTAATACGTCTTACGACAGCACCGATAACGAGGAACCAATTCTCGAGCATCATGGTACACCACTTATGATCAACTTAGATCTTTCCGACAAAAAGTAAAAGACACTGGACCATTCAATAATGATATCTCAAGAAGAAGAAATCAGAGAAGTTAACTTAAGGAGCGGAAAATTGTTACCACCAAGAACAGCTCCAACAGATAAAGGAAAATATATAATGACTTGAGAAGAGATACCCCCACCTCCACCAGTGGAAGAACCACATGATCAAGACAAAATCATAGGATCATACAAAGTAGATTACAATGTGCTAGCTCATCTTAGGAAGTTGTCGGCCCGATTAACCATCTACAATGCTCTGATCCTGTCAAAGGAGATGAGAGAGTCAGGTTACAGCTTTGCTTGACCTAGAGATTTGCCTAGCTCGGTTGGTCAGCACATCCTCAGATGAAGTTTGTTCGTTGAAAGAAAAGTCTGGGGTAACTTTCACAGATGAAGACTTGCTACTCGGTATCGCCGACCACAACCGTCCACTCTACATCTCCATCAACATCGGTAGATTAGTGTTGTCTAAAGTTTTTGTAGATCCTGGAGCATCTCTTAACTTGATGAGCCTACAAACATTGACCTATTTGGATATTGAAGCTCAAGAGCTTACGAACGATAAAATGATGTTAAGAGGATTCAACCAAAAGGGAGAAAGAGCCCTTGGATCAATTACATAACTTATGAAGGTTGGAGAACTCGTGACAACTGCTAAATTTCATATTATCGACGCCGAGACCTCTTTTAACGCTCTGCTGGGTCTACCATGGATTCATGAACACAACATGGTTCCATCATCTCTACACTAGTGCATCTAATACTGTGAAGATGGTCAAAAAAATTGCATCAAAGGAGACCTACAACCATTTTCAGTGCATGAAGTTGGTATCCATGAAAATGCTGCATACTATGCGCCTCCAAAGAGGATTGTCTTCTCTCGTGAAGTTATCACAAACAAAGATGAAGGTTCAGAAGAATTACAAAGAGGAGGCCATTCAACTCCACTTCAGTACTTTTCCACCGCTCCCTTACAACGAGTTGGTGAAGGTTCTTTTAGTTCGTGCACCCGAGGTCGAGGCCGGGGATGTGGATGAGGAAGAATCAACTTAATCATTGAATGGACTAGGCCAACTATCAATATTGGTGATAAAGACAGTTCTGAAGATGAGATAATGATGACAAGACAGAAGAAACCTCTGTATGAGATATCCCTAGAAGATACAGAGAAGAACGAATATGAAACAATGTATGATCAGATAAACCCCTATGTGAATGCTATGACCCTTACTCCGATTCTCCCTCAAAAGGTTGAGAGTTTATAGGTCAAGGAAGTCCGTAGTGTTGGTACAAAGCCGATCAAATTTTACTGTGCTTCTACCTCTACTGAGCTTGAAAAACATGTAAATTTGGATGATGATCCTAAAGAATTAATGGAATTGCCTTTTGGTTACTTCTCGCATTATGTTCAAAAGTTAATTCAACAGGGACACTTAACAAAACAAATGCCAAAAGATAAATTTCAACTTTTTGAAAAATTATGGAATGTTAAAAGTCGAACCCACAATTCAAAAGAAGGTCTCGGATTTAGTACAGTCAGACCAGTCGATAATTCTAAATTTTGCATGATTGATTCAGAAGAGGATTGCCTCGATAAAGAGGATGACTCTACTGATCAACTAATAGAAGATGCTCCCCCAAAATTTTAGGAGGAAATTAAATCTATCGTTGATGAATTGAAAGAGATTAAACTCGGGACTGAAGAAGAACCCCGTCCTACATTTATAAGTTCTCTACTCAATGACTAAGAATCTTCAGAATTGATCAAACTGTTAACAAAATTCAAAAATTTCTTCGCATGGAGCTATGATGAAATTCCAGGACTGTCAGCAGAGGTTGCAGTCTATAAAGTCGGGGTGGACAAGAATATAACCCCAGTAAAACAAGCTCCCAGGAGAATGCGCCTCGAAATAGAACAACAAGTCATCACCGAGGTGAAGAAATTAATATACGCCAACTTTATAAAAGAAGAGCAGTACCTCACATGGTTGGCTAACATTGTACCTATTAAGAAGAAAAATGGATAGATTCGTGTTTGTGTCGACTTCAGAGATTTGAACAAGGCATGTCCAAAAGACGAGTTTCCACTACCCATACCAGAGATGATGGTGGATATCAATTCAACAAATTAAATTTTCTCCTTCGTGGATGGATCGTCGGGATACAACCAAATAAAGATGGCTCCCGTGGAAGTAGCACTTACATCCTTCAGAACATCGGTTGGAATTCTCTGCTACACAGTGATGCAGTTCGGCCTAAAGAACGCCAGAGCAACATATCAACGAGCAATGATAAAGATTTTTGACGACCTCATCCATAACCAAGCAGAATTCAACGTGGATGATTTGGTCATCAAAAGTAAATGAAAAATAGACCATTATGGCATCTGATTCCTATTTTGGAATTGATACCTAAATTTCAATTCCCACCTCGAGGTCAGCACTTACATATTGATTCCCATCATTTATAAATACTTGAAATTTCATAACTCAAAATTCACTCTCTGATCTCCAACGATAGTCCCTATTCCTTGATTTCAATTAGATGATCACCTGCTAATTCCCCAGCAGAAACAGATTACACACACAACTCTACACATACTTCTGGGTCGTTGACTTAGGAGTTTGTATTGGTTTTAGTTGATCACGTCGGTCAATGCTAATACGCGCGGTGCGCTTGCCCAGCACACCACACCTATTGGGGATCTATTTGTTGACCTCACTTTTGGTTGACGTTCAGTTTTTCCTCTTTCGTAGCCTAAGTTCTAGCCATAGGACTTTCCTATTTACTATTCTTCGAAAACTAGAAAAGGAACTCTCACCATTAGAAATTCTACACTCCTCTTTACTCAACTTGAAGTTCCACATATTGGTCCTAACCTCTAGCACTTAGTAGGTGGGGTCATTATGGTGGAACTCAATATGAGTCACCCTTAGGACCGTTGGACCTTAGGGTTGACCCTGGGTGTTGGTCTAAGGCTTAAGATACATATTTGCACTCACAATCACTCAAAATCCTAAACTTAAACTTCTAGGCTTTGGTCTCTAGATACTTTTGGGAGACCATGTAGGTGGTCCCCTAAACCCACAAGCCCTAGGCTAGGGTTTAGCTAAGACCACTACATAGAGGACTCAAAATGGAGTTTCCAGTGGTCCATGGCTAATTGATGGTGGTTGGCACTCCAACTCTACCAAGATACCCAACCTAGCCTTTTGCCCCTAAACTTTCCCAAAAAACCTAGATACCCTTGGGACCCCAAATTTGCCTAAAATTCCCAAATTTACCCAAAATACCCTAAATGGTTCAAAAATCATTTCAAACACCTTGAAAACACCCAAACTACCCAAAATCACCAAAATTTACCAAATTACCAATATACCCCTCCTTAGCCCAAAATTCCAAAAATTCCAAAAAAATCCCAAAAATTCCCAAAACCTCTCAAATATTCTCAATTTCATTTTCTCAACTACCACATCACCCAATTTGGCCAATTTGACCATCTTTGATCAAAACCCTCAAATTACCCTTCAAAGGCCCATATTTTCCCCAAATCACCCCAACTGTTTATCAAATTGGTCTAAATTTACTTCAATTTCAATCCTAAACTCAAATTCACTCTTGATATGACCAATCTAGACCAAATTCAAGCCCAATTTTGATTTAGATCAAAACCCCAATTTTGGCCCCATGTTTGGTTCCACCAAAATGAATCCATGGCCAACTCAACTTGACACAATTTGTGTTGAAAAATCTTTATAATATTCCCATACATCAAACTTGACCTTGAATTGACCTTGGTGAAGCCTCAATTTCATTTGATTTCAACCTAAGTCCAAAAAGCCCCAAATTTGCCCCAAATTGGCCATGTCTCAAAATCTCACCAAATTGATGGCCTTAGCCCCAAAATTTCCACTCTATTCCTTCATGAAAAATCTTCACAACATCTCCCTTGATCATTTGAACCATTCAATTTGGACTTAGCCCAAGGCTAGCTCAACATAGACCCATGTCTAGCACAATATGCCCAAATTGACCAACTTTCAAAAATCCTTCAAATTGACCCTCCAATTGAACTCAAAATCATTTCAATTCTTCACCAAAAATCTTCATAACAATCATCTACATAATTTGGATCAATTAATTGGGCCAGTTGACATAACTAGCCTAGCCCAAACCCAAGCTTTGATCACTTGAACCCACATTCCCATGAACTAAAGATGGCCTAACTACCCCAAAGTCACCAAATTAATGATTCCACAGCCATTAGTTGGACCCTAGTGGCCAGCCTAAACCTCTTAAAACCACCCAAACTAAGCCATGGACCAAAGGTCCCCTAAATTAAGGGATTTCATTCCATATTTGCTTAGGCTTAGGATATTTTTGCTAAAACTAAACCTCAGCCCATTAAATTGTTGTGACATATTCCACTGGGTTCCCTGATCTCCTAGCCACCTCTCCCTTCCATGTCCGGCCAAACTAGTCATCGGAGAAGACAAAACTGAGGGCCACCCCCTCTTGAATTTCACCTAAATCAAACCTAGAGGCCACCTCACTCAAACAAAATGATAGAACTCCTCTGCCCTCCACCTAAGCATCACAATGCACCCAAACATTGGCCATGAGAGCCACCCCTTAGCCATTTTTATAAAAACTCACCTTCACGACCATGGAAGGCGTATTGAAATTTTCTCAGAGAGAGACCTCCAAATCACTCCTTGAGCTTCTTTGAGACCTCCACAGCTCATTACAATCACTCCATTGCCCTGATTCCCCCTGTGTAACCCTAATTTTGAGCTTAAAAATTATGGCAGAAACAAGACATCCCTTAAAACTCCACCAAACTCCAATGAGTTGTGCCTGCACCTTCACAATAGCAAGAGAAGACAAAGCTCCATCAAATTACCCTCTGAAATCACTAGCATAACTCTAGACTAACACCTGAAATCGGCCTGGTCAAATTTGGGTCTAGGCATTTCATCAAGACCAGAGCCTCAATCCCTAGCCTCCTTGGACCCTAACGAATGTGCCAAGAACCTTTGATTGAAGCTTCACTTCTCAGAGCCAAGGTATAGAACTTCTCCTCCTCCGGAGCCTATTTGAACTCTCCATTTTTTTTGAGTTATTTCATGGCATCATAACTGTATGGATATGTTCCTCTAGTCTAGACGAGCATTTAAAAAAAAATTCATTTAATTTAGTGAAGAAATGAGGGAGATATCAAGCTTAGAAGATGAACGGTTCTTGGGCTAGGCTATCGGGGACGATGACGGAGCGTCGTTCGATCGGGCGTGTATCAGATGCACGATCGAGATCAAGCAGGAATCGAGATCAAGCAAAGATGAAGTCGGACAGTGCTTCTTTACACGAACAGCGGGATATGTCAGCGCTGAGGTGGACGGCGACATCAAATGGGAATGCGCTGCGTGGAGTTTCGGAGCCGTCATATGTTGGTGTGGCGCCGCACGTTTAAATAGATAAATAGGTATTTAAATAATTCAGAAAATGACCCTTAACTTCAAAAATCCATATCTTGGTTTAGAAAAATCACAAAAATAAAATAAAAATGCTCTCTTGCTTAGTGAACAGAGGAGAATAATGTGGATTAAATTTTATGTCCATTTGATGCATGTTTTTAAAAAAAATCCATTAGGGTTAGGAATCTTTTGATTCGCCATGCATATAGGCATTTCATCATAGCTTGGATTTTTGGCATGTTGTAGCCTCTATCAAAATGAACATTCCATGATTTTTCCAAAGTCAGAAGAGGTCCCTAGACAAAGAATCATAATTTTCAAGTTTATGAGCATTATTTGCTTAAATTAATCATGAAATTAGCATGTTGCTTAGAAAAATCCAAGAAAATTTTGGAAAGTTTATGATGACCAGAGAACCTTTAGGAAAATTTCTCATGAGCCAAGTCATTAAAAATCATATAAACTAAATTAAATTTTGAAAAATCACATTTTCTACCCTGATGTCTTAATTGACCAATGAATGAGGTAAGATAAAAATTTTAAAGTTATTTGAATTGAATTTGATAAATTATGAAGTGTTAGAGCCTTAGGGGCAAATGTGTAATTTTGGAAATTTAGCCTCAATTAACATTTAGCTTAATTCAAGGAGGGAAATGGGCAACCTCTGATCTTAATCAGTTTATTTGAATGTTTGAAACATAAAGGGTTAATTGGTAGAAACCAACCTCACTTTCTTAATTAAAAGGATAAGTTAATAAATTATTAAAATTTGGAAGTTTATTAAAATAAAATGAACCTAGGACTTAGAAGTATGACTTTTGAAGTCAATAATTAATCAATTTAAAACCCCTACTTGATTTTCAAATGAAATTCAATTAATGAATCAAGATTCAAATAATGAATCATGATCACCTAAAGCTTAACATTTTCAAAACTAATTAAGACACTCACCTAGGTCTTATAGGCTCAGTTGTAATCTAAGTTAAATCAAGAATGATTAAATGAGGATTAGAAGAACAAAACACAATTAAAATTAAAACATCTTTCAAACACTACAAGCCCAATTAGGACCAAAATTTGGCTAAGTGTTCCAACAACACTAACTTGCCTCTTTAAGGGTCTTCACCCACATAATCTTCAAAATTAAATTACAAATGATAATTACCCTATTCTTAGGGATAATTGAGACATCAATGAGCATCAAGGTGTTCATAGGATGAATTATTAATCAACATATTAAGTTTAAATGAGCTCGAGGCTTTTCACCAGGTGATAAGAGGGAAGCATGGACCTGCTTCTTCCTCTTAACCTGTTAGATACCTCGGAGATCTACTAAACTTAATATGTTTTGCTTGAAAAAAATCATCCTTAATTAAACTCCTAAGGAACCACCAAGATATGACCTAGGGTTAGGTAGCTCATCAAAATTTTACTTTCCCGTTTCATATAAACCGCCTTAACATGCCTTTGGAGTTTCAAGTGGTGGGATGAGAAGACTCGTCAGGTACGCTTTTACAATTTTCAGCATTGACTTTCTTGTATTTTCATACTGTACTTTTATACCTGCAAATTTGTATGCTAAACAATGATGTCACCTTGCATGAGAACTAAAACTATCAGGATAGGCACAAAACCAAAACCAAAACCAAAGCTAAAACTAAAATCAGCCAAGAAAAAATTCACCGCCACAACATTCAAAATGTAAAACAACTCAAAATTTAATCACAAACATCACACAAAACTACAATTGCAACTAAGTTTAGATGTCTCTATTGGCTGATCGGGAATTCCTCGGAGGAGGTAACCTATGGTTGCTAACGAGGCTTCCCACGGTCTAAATGAAATTATGCAACTCATTAAGTTGAGTTTAGAAAATTCATTTGGACTAAGTGAATCCAATAGAAAATAGTGGTGTCGGAACGAGGGAACCGTAGGATCTTAAACAGTATCGCTCTAATAAACTTTAAAATTCCCCCATAAAATTTAAAGAACTTCAACCATAGGGCCACCTGATTTGACATCATAACTTGACACATTAGAAAACTCAAACTCATCACGGCAAGGAGCTTGGAGCTAGCATGGTGGACAGCACGACCATCTTCAACAGCAAAACCTGCCTTCCCCAGCTAAACCAATCTTCCTTCCTTAGATATAAACAACAAAGTCATATGACTTCGAGGTTGCTTGCTTATGCAACGTAAATCCTCATTTTATTTTTAGGCCTTTGTACAACACTGCTATACAATATAAGCCACAAGCTCTAACTCGTCTTAGGATTCTGAGGTTATCGTTTGTCACGACCTAAATCCTAACATCTTTCAGGCTATTTGTGTGATCATTTCACACGAATGTAAGCCCTAACTAATAAAATTGACAAGATGAAACACCTAAATATTTCTCTTCAGAAAAATGAAGCCAAACATTAGGATAGCTTGTGAAGTCACCGTGGTTCTCCTCTGGATCCATGACATCCCCTAGTTCTTCCTTCTTTGGACTCTACAACAAAATGTTCCAAATTTTAAACCAATCCCCTTTCACACCTCTTCGTCTGATCTCATTGAAAAGTCCTACCATTTTGAATTCCTTGAAGATAATATTTCCTGATTTTTATTGAGAGTCTTCTTAGGTGACTTCGGTCATTTAAGATGTAATTAACTATAGGGGCTTGCCCTTATAGGAAGTTTGTCCAAACCCAGCTTAATATAAATCATATTTAATCCTTTATATTAAATAAAAGAAATTGTCGGCAAATAAAATGATTTCACAGACCAAACAAACGTCATGTATTTCTTAGTTTATTTGATCAAGCCTCTTCCTCAAGTTTTGTGTTTATCCTTCGGGGTAGATGCAGAATTTGAAATATAGTGCTTTTTCATTTAAATTATGAAAAATATGGGGTCAGTTTGATTTCATATTTTTCTAAAACTAAATATATATGAAAATTAAAACGTCCTTCCGAAGCGGGTGACGATATTTCGATTCCGGTGACCGACAGCTTCTTACGGGCAACTCCCTACAACACAAAACAATGTCGACAGATTATAATCTTCCCCTTTCCTTGCATCCATTTTCTTGGCTCGGAATAGGTTCTTTCCATAAGCAGGTCTGGTCAACATTTGTCCCTCAGGTCAAAAATGCAGTTGAGAATATTTCATTCATCACTTTCTGAGAAGACCCTGGTATATAATTCCAATCCTTCTAATATGTTGATGAACCTCCCTTGCACTTCTTCATAGAATTCGAAGTTTCTTTTGTTCACTTTGCTCATCTTATAGTACTCTGTCGTACTGAGAATTGGCGGATATCAGGGATATTTCCTCATTTGAACAATGGCGGGAACCCAAGATGGTGTTGATTCTGGTGCTAACGGAATTTTTCTGGTGCTAACGGAATTAACGGAATTTGTGACTCGACATCCAAAGGGACATATGGCTCTGGACTCCACGGGACATATTGATCTGTTCCTAGCAGAACATATGACTCCTCCATCTGACAATCGGCGGTCTGAGACACATCATCGGTAGATGCGTACTCCTCTAAGGTGTTTTAGTGTTGTAGATGTAGGACATTACAGTCCGGGCATTCCACGAATGCCCCTGTAGCTGACGAATGCCCCTTCCACGAATGCCCCTGTAGCTGACGCTCATGCAGGTATTTCGGTGTTGCAAGTTGGGCAACCCGTGCAAAGAACAACTGAAGCTGATGGTATTTCTGGCTCTACAAACTCGGACTCCTCATCTGTAGCAGGCAAGCTGGAAGAGGTTTCTTTCAAGCTTAGATCATAAATGTTCCCTTCAAAAATAGGGGTAAGTAATTTCTCTGCCTCTTTTTGGCATCTTCTTTCTTCTCATAAGAAAGCCCTCTACTTTTGGCAACTAACATTTCTATACTGAGTTCTTCATAGCGCCGCACCTGGAAGTCTTTCATTATCGGCAGTGACTAGGCCTCTAGTCGGCGTATTTATCATGGATGGTAGGCAGTTGGTCCCCTCCATCGAGTCTTGTTGTACCATCACATTCTATCCTTTCATTGATGAATTGTCTTTGGTGTTCAACCTTAGCAGTGAGGGCAGCCCTTCCTTTTCCCGTCGGCTGACGACATTCATTAGGGGTCCCTCATAATCCATGTCGACTTGATTAAATTCCATGTTAAATTCTATTGTGCCGCCCTGTGGCGCCATCTCCTCATTGAGTACGAGGTTCCAACCATCTTTAAAGGTAAAGATCAGCCTCTGGCCTGACATTTCTTTGCAGACGATAGGAAAAATGTCAGTGAGCTGAAACTTAGCGTGAACAAAAACAAAACAAAGTATTTATTAAAGAAAACTTTAGTTTATTTTGGTGAAGAAGGCATTTATTTGTGTATGCATTTTGCTGAATTTACTAGAATATTAAGTTTAAAAAGAGAAAAGTGAAGTGTGTAATCTCAAAGATTTTCATTAAATTGAGGTTAATTTTGTTACAAAAATTTTGGACCTGATCACAGACATTTAGCCACATAGATAACCCCAAAATAACCAAAATTTTAAAATTTCAAATTAAGTGATTGAAAGCAATGTCAGGTTACATAGTATGTCTTTAGGTATCATCCATTGATTGGTAGCATGGTTTTTTCACCCTGGAAATCTACTAACTGGTAGGCTCCTCCTGCATAGACCTTTTCAATGATAAATGGTCCCTCCCAAGTTGGCTCAAATTTTCCACCTATCTTGCGGCGTGCAAGAATAGGTCTTGTAAGCACAAGTACGAGGTCACCAACTTTGAATGTCCTTGGGCGGACCAATTTATCATGATCTTGTACCATCTTTGCTTCGTAAAGTTCCAAGTGTTAGTCTTTTTCCTTTAAGACTCTCTAGTTCTTCAAGTCTGACTTTTACACTTTCTTCTACTGTGAGTTGGTTAGCAACTGCGACTTTGAGAGACGGCGTCTGAATTTCTAACGATAGTACGACCTCGGACCCACATACGAGCATGTAGGGTGTACACTGAGTGAGAGTCTTGAACGTCGTTCGATAGGCCCACAAGGCTTATAATAATTTTTTGTGCCAATCTCTTTTGTTTTCATCCAGTGTTTTCGTTAAAATCTATACCAATGTCTTGTTGAAGGCTTCAGCCAGGGCATTTTCTCTGGGATAGTAAATTGTAGAGTATCTCCAATCTATCCCATGTCTTTTGACGAAATTGTTGATTTTTGTGCTTTTAAAAACTATCCCATTATTGGAAATTATTCTTCGTGGTACTCCAAAATGGTAGACAATTTGGCTTTTGAAGAATTGAAGGATGTACTGTGTCGTAACCTCTCGTAACGGTACTGCCTCCACCCATTAGGAGAAGTAATACATAGCGGAAAGTATAAACCTGTGTCCTTTGGAAGATTGAGGGTCTATTGGACCTATTACGTCTGTGCCCCAACACTCGAATGGCCATGAGGCAACAGTTAGGTGTAGCACATTCAGAGGTTGGTGTAAGACCACCCCATGTACCTGACACTAGTGACATCTTCTGGCTGTATCCATACAGTTGGTCATCATTGCTAGCCAATAATATCCAAGACTTTTGATCTTCATTTTCATCTTTGGTCCCGACTGGTGAGCGCCACACAATCTGACATGTACTTCTTTAAAAATGTTTTGTTCTTCAGCTTTGCTTAAACATCATAGCCACATTTGGTCAAACAATCTCCTGTAGAGGACATCACCCACTAAGGCATATGACATAGCTCTTTTTGTAATGTGGTGTGCATCAGACTTGTCTTATGGTAGCTTTCTAGTATGCAAATATTTTATCAATGACTTACGCCAATCTTAATTGATATCAGCAACTGCATTTATCTGTTCTTCTCTTTTAAGCTTGTGTAGAGTTTTGAGGTCGATTCGAGACATAACTTGTCTTCCTTGTACTGTGACTTCGATGGAATCCTCCATGGGACATGCCAGCTCCTTAGCGAGTTTTGCTAGAGCGTCGGCATTGGCATTATCTCCCATAGGAATCCGATAGAAAATCACATAGGGAATCTGCTGCAGCAGCTTCACTATATATTGACAATATTCTGCTAATCTTGGTTTCAGAATTTTGTATTGTCCAACGACTTGCTAGATGACGAGTTATGAGTCGCCATAGATGTCAATGTCTGTTATATCCATTGAGATTTCCAATTCCAATCTGGTGATTAAAGCTTCATATTCTGCTTCATTATTAGTGCACGGCATTATCAAGTGGTATGAGAACCTCAACATACCCTTATCTGGCGTAATAAAGATCAAATCGATCCCTGCTTTGCCTGGCATAACTATGTCTGATCCTTTGTCTTTTCTGGCTGACAAAGCACCGTCAAAGTACATTTCCCAGCGTTGTGTGCTGAAGAATTCCATTTGTAGTATTTGCTCGTCTGGTAACTCATAGTTGAGAGGGGACCCAGCTGGCAGTGGGTGTGCAGCGAGAAAGTTTGCTAGAATCTGTCCCTTGATAGCATAGAGGGGAACAAAAGTTATATCAATTTTAAATAAGATCATTGACAATCTTGCTAGAGCAGAGAGTGTTGGTCGGGTCATCAAATATTGCAATGGGTTAACTTTCGAGGTTAGGTTAATCTTATGAGAAAGCATGTAATGTCTAAGCTTTTGGGTAGAAAAAATTAACACAAGACAATGTTTCTCAATAGGTGGATACCTTATCTTTGTCGGTATTAGGCTGCAACTCAAGTAGTAGAGTGTGTTTTCCTTGCCTTCTTCATTGACGTGGGCTAAGAGGGCTCCAAGAGAGTCTTCTAAGGCCGCGGTATAAATTATCAAGGGTTTCCCTGGGATAGGGGCTGCCAAAATAGGAGGTGTCATTAAATATTGTTTAACATCCTCAAAGGCCCGCAGGCATTTCTCTTCCCAAAGGCATTTGGCGTCCTTACTAATTAATGCCGAGAAGGAGTGACACCAACTTAAGAGGTTAGAAATAAAGCGTCTTTGATATGCCAACTTCCCCTGGAAGGAGCATAGTTGTATCAAGGTATTAGGAGGAGGCATTTCCAAGATAGCTTTAATCTTATCTGGGTCGATCTCAATTCCCCGATGACGGACAATGAATCCTAGAAATTTCTTGGAGGTAACACCAAAAGTGCACTTTAAGGGATTCAATTTAAGGTCATATCATCATAATCGTTCGAACATGATCCTCAAATCATACAATTGGTCTATTTTTCGTTTGCTTTTGAAGACCAAATCATCCACATAGCATTCCACTTGATTGTGAATGAGGTCATCAAAAATCTTCGTCATTTCACGTTGATATGTTGCTCCAACGTTCTTTAGGCCGAACGGCATCACTTTGTAACAGAAAATTCCAATTGGTGTTCTGAAGGCTGTAAGTAGTTCATCCTCGAGAGCTATCTTGATTTGGTTGTATCCTGACGATTCATCCATGAAGGAGAAAATTTCATGTGTTGAAGCAATATCCACCATCATTTCTGGTATTGGCAGTGGATACTCGTCTTTTGGACATGCTTTGTTCAAATCCCTAAAGTCAACACAAAAACGGATTTGTCCATTTTTCTTCTTAACAGTTACAAAGTTAGCCAACCATGTGGGGTATTGTTCTTCTTTTACAAAGTTAGCGTCTATTAATTTCTTCACCTCGGCAATTACTTGTTGCTCTATTTTGAGGCGCATTCTTCTTGGAGCTTGTTTTACTGAGGTTATATTCTTGTCCATCCTGAGTTTATGAACTGCAACCTCTACTAACAATCCTGGCATTTCATCATTACTCCATGCAAAGCAATCTTTGAATTTTGTTAACAGTTTGATCAATTCCAAAGATTCTTCATCCTTGAGTAGAGAACTTATAAATGTAGGTCGAGGTTGTTCTTCAGTCTCAAGGTTGATTTCCCTTAACTCATCAACAGTTGACTTGATTTCTTCCTCAAATTATGGCAGAGCATCTTCTATCAGTTGATCAGTGGAGTCATCCTCTATGTCAAGGCAATCCTCTTCTGATTCCAAGTAACAACCATACAAAATTCTGAATCATTGACTGGTCCGACTGTACCAAATCTGAGAGCCTCTTTTGAGTTATGAGTTCGACTTTTAATATTCCATAATTTTTCAAAAAGTTGTAATTTATCTTTTGGCATTTTTTTTTGGTAAGTGTCCCTGCTAAATTAACTTTTGTACACAGGGCAAAAAGTAACCAAAAGGCAATTCCACTAATTCATTAGGATCATCATCCAAATTTACATGAGTTTCAAGATTGGTAGAAATAGAAGCACAATAAAATTTGATCGTCTTTGAACCAACACCACAGACTTTCTTGACCTCCAAACTCTTGACCTTTTGAGGGAGAATCAGAGTAAGAGTCATAGCATTCACATAGTGGTTTATCCAATCATACATTGTCTCATATTCACTTTTTTTGTATCTTCTAAGGATATCTCATATTGAGATTTCTTCTATTTTGTCATCATTATTTCATCTTTGGAATTATTTTCATCACTAATGTTGATGGTTGGCCTAGTCCGTTCAACAATTAAGTTGGTTCTTTCTCATCCACGTCCCCGGCCTCAACCTCGGATACACGAAATAAAAGAACCTCCACCAACTTGTTGTAAGAAAGTGGTATAAGATCACTGAAGCGGAGTTGAATGGCTTCCTTTTTGTGATTTTTCTGAATCATCACTTTTATTTATTGCAATTTCGCATGAGAAGACAGTTTTCTTTGGAGACGTGTAGTAGGCAGCATCTTCATGAATACCAACTTCATGAATTGAAAACAGTTGTAGATCTCCCTTGATGTATGTCGGCACTATTTTAGGTGGGGGGAGTTGCCCGTAAGAAGCTATCGGTCACCGGAATTGAAATCTCGTCGCCCGCTTCGGAAGGACATTTTAATATACATATATATTCAGTTTTAGAAAAATATGAAATCAAACTGACCCCATATTTTTCATAGTTTAAATGAAAGAGCATTGTACCTCAAATCTTGTATCTATCCTAAAGGACAAACACAAGACTTGAGGATGAGGCTCGATCAAATAAACTAAGGAATATATGACATCTGTTTGGTCTGCGAAACCCTTATATTTGCCGACAAGTTCTCTTATTTAATATAAAGGATTAAATAGGGTTTATATTAAGCTGGGTTCGGACATGCTTCCTATAAGGGCAAACCCCTATAGTTAATTAC
>NW_018250813.1:30022-30824 GCF_001263595.1 Phalaenopsis equestris | reverse complement strand
CTTCCCAAGCTATCCTAATGTTTGGCTTCATTTCTGAGGAGAAATATTTAGGTGTTTCATCCTGTCAATTTTATTAGTTAGGGCTTACATTCTGTGAAACTATCACACAAATAGCCTGGAAGATGTGAGGATTTAGGTCGTGACAGACGACAACCTCAGAATCCTAAGATGAGTTAGGGCTTATATTGTATAGCAGGGTTATATAAAGTCATAAAGATAAGGTGAGGACTTACGTTGCATAAGCAAACAAACTCAAAGTCTTATGGCTTTGTTGTTTATATCTAAGGAAGGAAGATTGGTTTAGCTGGGGAAGGCAGGTTTTGCTGTTGAGGATGGTCGTGCTGTCCACCATGCTAGCTCCAAGCTCCTTACCGCGATGAGTTTGAGTTTTCTAGTGTATCAAGTTATAATGTCAAATCAGGTGGCCCTATGGTTGAATTTCTTTAAATTTTATAGGGGCATATTAAAGTTGATTAGAGCGACACCGGTTAGGATTCTACGGTTCTCTCGTTCCGTCGCCACTATTTTCTATTGGATTCACTTAGTCCAAATAAACTTACTAAACTCAACTTAATGAGTTCCTTAATTTCATTTAGACGGTAGGAAGTCTGGTTAGCAACCGTAGGTTACCTCTTCCGACGAATTCCCGATCATCCGATAGAGACATCTTAATATAGTTACAATTGTAGTTTTGTGTGATGTTTGTGATTAAATTTTGAGTTGTTTTATATTTTGAATGTTGTGGCGGTGAATTTTATCCTGGTTGATTTTAGTTTTGGTTTTGGTTTTGGTTTTGTGGCTA
>NW_018250813.1:26985-28538 GCF_001263595.1 Phalaenopsis equestris | reverse complement strand
ATTTTAAATACTATTTTATTTTTATAAAATACCCCTGATCACAGAGAACTCAAAAAATAAGTTTTTATAAATTATTTAGTTAAATTTTGATTTTTAAAAAATCATTTAAGTGCCAAAAAAGATATTTAACTTGGAAAATCAACTTAAATCATCAAATGTACTCAAAATGCTTTGAAATTTTTATGGGGAGTTCTCTGGATCTTATAAAATAGTGGAGATCAAAAATCAAGTCATTTATTTGTTTATATTTTCCAAAATTAATTATCTTATTGATTTAGTGTTTGTAAAAATTAGGTGTATTTTAATCGATTTGACTCATGAAAAATTTTCATAAAGGTTCTCTGGTCATATAAACCTTCCAAAATTTTCTTGGATTTTATAAGCAACATGCTAATTATTATGATTAAATTAAGCAAATAATGTGCATAAATTTGAAAAATATCGATCTTTGTCTAGACGTCTCCTCTAACTTTGGAAAAAAACAAGGAATTCCCCTTGACAGGGCTACAACTTGTCAAAATTTCAAGCCAAGGTGATGTGTCAATATGCATGGAGAATCAAATGATTCAAAACAGTGTTTAATTAAATAAAAATAAAATATGCATCAAATGGACTTAAAATTTATTCCACAATGTATTCCTCTATTCACTGAGCAAGAGCGTTTTTTTATTTTATTTTTGTGATTTTTCTGCACAAAGTTATGGATTTTTGAAGTTAAAAGTTATGGATTTTTGAAGTTATTTGAAGTTAAGGGAGTTTAAACAAATAGAAAAAGCCCTATTTTTCTACTTATCCACGTGGCGCCTCTTCATCCTACGGCGGCTCCAAAACTCCACACGGCGCGCTCTTATTTGACGCTGTTGTCCATGCCAGCAGCCACGCGTTCCACTATTTGTGTAAAGAAGAGTTGTCCGACTTCATCTTGGCCGTCCATTCGATACACGCGCGATCGGACGGCGCGTGGTCATCATCCCCGATAACTTAGGCCGAGAACCGTCCACCTTTGAGGCTTGATATCTCTCTCATTTATTAACCAAATTAAGTGAAATTTTTTTTAAAATGCTCGTCTATGTGACGCAAACACAACCATATGGTTAATGTGTCATGAGATTAAGCCTAAGCAAATGGAGAATCAAAATATATTCGGGAGGAGGAGAAGTTTTATATCTTTTCTCTGAGAAGGGAAGCTTCAATCAGAGGTGCTCAGCATGTTCGTTCGGGCCCAAGGAGGCTAGGGATTAAGCCTCTTGCTGTGGTGTAAGGCCTAGGTGTGATTTTGATCAAGACCGATTTTGGGTGTTTATTGAAGTCTATACTAAAGGCTCTGTGGAAGGGGAAATTTATGGGGCTTCTTCCTCTTTCACTATTGTGAAGATGTGGGTGAAGTTAATTTAGGTTTGGTGGATTGTGGAGATATATTGGGCTCTGTCCTGGTTTCCGTCAAGGGGATTCAGGGCAATGTGGTGGTTGGGCTGCACTGAGGAGGTCTCAAAGAGGCTCTTTGTGTGATTTCAGGGACTCTCTCTAAGAGGTTTCTAACACTTGGTTTAATG
>NW_018250813.1:25558-26601 GCF_001263595.1 Phalaenopsis equestris | reverse complement strand
ATGGGTCCAAGTGGGTGCAAATGACCAAATCTTGGGTTTGTTCTAGGCTATCCATGTCAATTGGCCCAAATAAATGTTTCATTTGGTGTATATGATCATAATAAACAACTTTGGTGAAGGATGGAAGTGGTTTTGAGCTCATTTGAGGGAATTTTGAATTTTAGTCAATTTGGTCATGTTGGGCTAGGCTTGGGTCTAGCTTGAGTTAGCCTTGGGATAATTCCAAATTGATTATTTTAAATGGTCAATAGGGATCCCATGAAGATTTTTCAACATGAATTGGATGCCAATTTGGAGGTTAAGGATATCAATTGGGTGAAATTTGGGGACTTAGCCAATTCGGGGATAAAGTTGGGAATTTTGGATTTAAGCCAAAATCAAATGGATTTGATGCTTCACCAAGGCCAATTTATGGTTTATTTTGATGTATAAGAATATTATAAATATTTTTCAACATTAATTGGGGTCTATTGGCTAGGATATGGGTTCAATTTGGTGAGATTAGGTCATATGGTCAAAATTGGGGTTTTGACCTAAATCAAAATTGGGCTCAATTATGGGCCAATTAAGCTTGGATTTGCTTTATTTTGGCCATATCAAAATTTAATTTGAGTTTAGGATTGGAATTGGGGTCAATTGAGATCAAATTGATGGACATTTAAGTTAAATTTGGGGAAATTTGGGCCCTTTAGGTAATTCTAGGGGTTTTGGTTAAAGATGGTCAAATTGGCCAAATTTGGTTATATGGTAGTTGATAAAAATGAAATTTGGATTATTTGGGATATTTTGGGATTTTTTTGCTAATTTTTAGAATTTTTGGGATTTTCAGCTCAAAAGGGGTATTTTGGTAATTTGGGAGTGCTTCAGGGGTAAAAGGCCCTTTCGATTCCCAAAAGATCAAGGGAGGGCTCTACATAGTGACCAATCATCACCAATAAGATATGGACAAATGGAAATCCCATTTTGGGTCCTCTACATAGTGGTCTTAGCTAAACCATAGCCCTAGGGCTAGTAGGTTTAGGGGACCATCTACATGAGTATCC
>NW_018250813.1:19208-25423 GCF_001263595.1 Phalaenopsis equestris | reverse complement strand
CAAAAAGATCAAGGGACCTAGGCTAGAAATTTGAGTTTAGGGTTGTGAGTGATTGTGAGTGTAGATGAGTATAGTGAGTGCCTTAGCCCTAGACCAACACCCAGGATCAACCCTAAGGTCCAGCAGTCCTAAGGGTGACTCTTCTTGAGTTCCCAATAATGACCCACCTACTAAGTGTTAGAGGTTATGACCAATATGTGGAACTTCAAGTTGAGTAAAGAGGAGTGTAGAATTTCTAATGGTGAGGATGGTGAGGGTGCCTTTTCTAGTTTTCTAAGAATAGTCAATAGGAAAGTCCTCTGGCTAGACCTTAGGCTACTAAAGAGGAAAAACTAAACCTCAATCAAAAGTGAGGTCAACAATGTAGTGTTCTTGTCCTTCTTTATAGTACTTGATGCATTCGTGTTGAGACGATGGAACCATGTTGTGTTCATGAATCCATGGTCGAACAAGTAGAGCGATGAAAGAGGTCTCGATGTCGATGATATGAAATTGAGCGATTGTTGCTAGTTCTCCAACCTTCATAAGCAATGTAATTGATCCAAGGGCTCTTTCTCCCTTTTGGTTGAATCCCCTAAACATCATTTTATCAGTCATAATCTCTTGAGCTTTGATGTCCAAATAGGCCAATTTCCGTACACTCATCAAGATCAAGTTGAGGGATGCTCCAGATGCTCCAGGATCTACTAAAACACTGGACAACACGAATCTGTCGATGTTAACAGAGATGTAGAGTGGTCGATTGTGGTCGGCGGTACCGAGTAACAAATTTTCATCTGAGAAGGTTACTCTGTGCTATTCTTTCAACAAACAAACTTCATCTGAGGATTTTTTGGCCAACTGAGCTAAGAAAATCTCTGGGCTAAGCAAGACTGTAACCAGAGACTCTCTCATCTCCTTTGATAGGATCAGAGCATTGTAGATGCTTAATCAAGCTTACAACTTCCTAAGATGAGCTAGCACGTTGTAATCCACTTTGTATGGTCATCCGCTTTTCTCTTGGTTGTGTGGTTCTTCCACTGGTGGGAGTGGAGGTAGTTCTTCTAGAGTTTTTATCTGTTTTTCTTTATCTGTCAGAGCTGTCCTTGGGGGTAATACTCTCACGTTCCTTAAGTTTACTTTTGTAATTTCTTCTTCTTGAAATATCATTGTTGAACCTTCAGGTGCTTCTTCTTTTTCTGAAAGATCTAAGTTGATGGCAAGCAATGCACCGTGGTGCTTGAAGATTGGTTCTTCACTTCCGGTGCTGTCATAGCTGCTATTGTTGATGTCTTCTTTGGTCTTGACAATGAGTTCATCGGACTTAAGTATGATTTGAGGATCGTTTTAGGAATTGAGATCGAGGCTAGATTGGTCATAACCAATTACGTGAACACTAGAAACTGTTAAAATGTAGCTGAAATCACAATCAGTATATTCAAAAGGCCCCAGAGGGGCAAAAAGATAATCATACAAAGTCAGGGGTTCAAGGATTTTCTTTCCCAAATCCTAGACAACCAATCTAGTAGAGGCAGCCCCTATCCTACCCCCCGTGTTATTGATCTTCGTAGTGGTATTTTTCCTTTTCTTTGTCTTTAACGATGATGGATCTTAAGGTGAAATCTTCATCTCAGGCTTAACAGGTTGAAGACTCTGAAAAAAAGTTTGTTTTGATGTGTTCTAGATTTCATTCAATATTTTCTTAGATTATTTGCTCCAAACTTCATTCCATCCATCTTTTCTAGTGTGTGTGGAGGAATGCTTTGATGAATCCTGGATTTGGTTTAGGACCCTCTTGAGCTCGTCCTAAGTCGTACTCCATCCATCTTCTCCAGTATACGGATTGATCAGAGAGATTGGCTTGGCCAAAATCACATTTATAGAACCTTTTTCAGGTTCTTTTAAATATTCCTTCGGGATCATTATATTTCCTTCTTTAAGATTCTTTTTGAGACAATCCTTAAAGATAAAGGATTCTTCTATATTGTGCTCGAGCAACTGGTGGTACGGGCAATAATTTGGATGATCTTTCTTATCAACCTCTTTGAGCTTCTTTCAATCTGGTAGTCTGAACTCAGGCTTCTTCATCAGACTTCTGAACATGATATGGCTTCATCGTTGAAAGAATACACCATTTTCTATCATTCTGCCAGAGATATTCTCCTATTCTCTGTTCAAGATAATCCTCTCTGAGGCGGTCGCTAGTTAGACAGGCTATTCTATTTTTGAGTATTCTATTTTACTGGCTACTCTATTTCTGAGCATGCTGCAAAGATTGGCAAGGATTTTCTGCATATATCTTCATTGGTTGTTTTTCTTTATCAACAGTTGCTACTATTCCTGACTTCTTTTCAAATACTCTGGTTTCCTTAGACTTCTCGTGTGAATACATATGTTTGATTTCTTCTTAAAGACTTCTAGCTTTACTGAGTAGCTTCAAAGGATTTGATGGTGAGTCCCTTAAGGATGAAAGCTACTGACCCATGAATGCTCTTGAGTAAGATCTCAATCACGTGATGTTCCTGTAGCTGAGGTTCACATTTCATGCTAAGGTTTCTCCACCTCAAGATGTAATCCACTAAAGTCTCGTTGGGCTTTTGTTTTTCCATCATGAGTACTCCTATAGAGACATGGTGTTGCACTCCGACAAATCTCTTCACAAATAATTGTTCTAGCTCGGCAAATGTCTTAACTGATCTGTTGGGAAAATCGACATACCAATTGAAGGCGATCCCTGACAAGCTGCTGATTAACTGTTAGAAGAGTAAAGCTTCGCTATTTCTTGTGTTGCAACAGCTGGCTCATAAGTGTGTTATATGCTGTCTGGGATTTCCAGTCCCATCAAATATCTTGAAGTTTGGGGATACGAAACCCATAGGGAAGGGTACGACATCGAATGCTTCCAGGTAAGGTCTACCCTTCAAAACCAATGCACCACCCTCAGATTGTGTTAAGGCCTCTCGAACTTGCTCGACCATTTGCTTAAATTCTTTCTCTGGCATGGCACCCAATGGAGAATCCTTCTTTGGTTACTCATCTCTATTTACTGAGGTAACTTCTCTTCTTTCATCTATGATATGCATGATTTTGAATGGTTGATCTCCGGATAGTAACTTCTCTTCTTTCATCTATGATATGCATGATTTCGAATGGTTGATCTCCGGATAGGCTAGTTACGGTGCTTGTGATTTCCCTTGAATGGTGGCTATGGCGATTATGACTGTCACCATCTCTTCTATCCTTTTCCCCAGTTGGCTGGCTTGCTCATCCCTTAGTCGGATAGCCCTACGCAGCTCATCTACGGCGTTTCCTTTGGGGAGAGGTTGAGCCTCACGCGCAGATGTAGCGACTCTGGTTTCAATAACATGGACATCCATGAAATCTTTTTTGAGGTAATAATTGTAGTAAAAAACTTCATCATTGTCATCGATGAAAACTCCATGTTCCCGAGCCAACTCAGAAATCTTGACTCTGAGATTTTTGACTTTTTCTTCAATCATTGATTCTTTGATCATCTTAAGATCTGAAGAACCTTGCTGGACCTCCTCTACTTGTTCTTCCATCTCGCTGGCAATCGGTGAGACGATGTCAGATACTTCGGACCCTGGCTTCATTCCGTGATCTTGTCTTGCGGGTTTACTGGACTGTATCGGTACAGCAACCTTGGGTATCCATACATTTTTCTTTGATGGTGATGTCTTGAGACAAAGTGTCTCAGCAGAAGCATCAGTATGTCGAAGAGAAGTATTCTCCCCATGGTGCAGACCAACTACAGTATCGGGTAATTTCTTCATCTTTTCCTTTGGAATTTTAGGAATGTCTTTATAGTGAGTGATCGGTAGGATTCTTGGACCCAGTCTTGACTTAACCGGTCGACGACTTGTGGTCCTGGTAATGATAGAATTTGTGGTAACAATAGCAGTATCAACTCTGCTTTCCAAGTGGAACTAGACGGGAATACGAGAAAGCAAATTTTTGGTTGACTTCTGAGATGATTTGGCGTATCTGACGTCCTTTAAAATCTCTTTCAACATTTGAGGGGATATTGCATGCCCCACTTGTTTAAGTAATTCACTGACTGAACAACCTTCTTTGGAGGCTAGCCTCTGAAAAACTGAACTGACTCGGGTGATAGGAGTAGGTTTCTTTCTCTCCACACCCTATCCATGAAGTGACGGTAATGCAGCGGCCATTTTCCAAATACTCTCATATCCATCGGTATCCATTAACGAATGGAATCTACTTCCCCATAGAAGTGGATATGTTTTTAGTAATCCTAATTCGTCATGGTGAGGATCTTCCTTAACGAGTATCTCCTCAGGAGCCTGGGTTTTAATGGCCCTCCGAACTCTCCTAATGTGGTTTCTCCTTTGAGTTCAGGTTAGAGGTGTATTTCTTGAACTCCATCTGATTTTGAATACTTATGGCCGGACAGCTAATCCCTTAGTCGGATCTTCAATGATCATTACTTCTTTCCCCTTAGCAGAAGCGTGGACATCAGGCATGGTAGGTGCCAAAGTGGTTACAGTAGTCGTGGCCTTCTTATAAGAAGGGAAGTCCTAAATTTCTGGAGCGGTGACTTTCATTATGAAGAATGGGGCCTTCCCAAGGATAACCTCGAGGTCTTCAAATCTTGCTTCAAACTTAATGGCAGAGGGACGACATTGCAGGCTTCAGGCTTGTCGGCAAGTTGCAAGAAAAAGTCAGCATTAGGTAGGCCATTGCAGCAACTTTAAAACAGAAAGCTCTGGGGTTAGTTATATGGCCAAAACCTTCAAATCTTAATACAAGCACTGAAAATTAACAGAGGTTGATCTGTAGACCGAGTAATGCTTAGTTTGTGGGGATTTTAAAAATTTTTAGTAAAAATCTAATTTGAAAGTAGAAAAGTTTAATTAATTTTGAAGCGCGTGCGACACAACATAATTTTATCTAATTTACAAAATAGCAAATCAAACTTGAAAGAGAGATGTCAAGTATTTAGGACCCAGTGCATGACCTATTTAGCAACACACAATGCCCAAGTGGAACTAGTCCACTAACACACCTATTGGGGGTCCGACCCCACATGAAGATTTAAAGAGTCCTTAATGGCCTCCTGAACCCCTCTGTTCAAAGGTGATTGAACAGACAGCCTTGAAGTCCAAGGAGTTGGTTGTACTTTCCTATGACAGAAATGGGTAAAGTATGTCATCGGAAGAAGAGTAATTTAGTCCAAGAGGGACATGGACGCATTACCGATGTGTGAAGATAATATTTCCTTATTTAAATAGAGAGAAAAGTTTGTCCCCAACAGATTCGCTGATTTCGATATTTTGTATATGTAAGGATTTATGAAGTTGACACCAGTACTTGAAGATTTTAATCCCCTGCAACGACACCACAAACTTGATCCCTGAATACTTAATGCTTATGCACAGTATAACAATAGTTCTGATGGAATAATAGTTCTGATGGTAGTTCTGATGGAATTTTTCACTTATATTTTCTTATTTTGCAACAAAACCAAAAACTTGATTCTAAAGAAAAATATGAATTTAACTTTTTAATTTATATATATTTATATTAGGATACGACACAAGTATATGTATCGTTATCAAGTAATATAGAACTTTTTGATTAAGACCTGAATATCAAACCCACAGGGAAGATTATACAAAATGCACTTTTATAATTTTTTTTATTTTTAAAATGATAATTAATTAAACTAAAAATGATTTTTACAGGAATTTAAAATTTAAATATTTTTGGTATTTTTAATATTTTATCGAAACAATAACAACTTAAAAAGATAACTAAAGTTTTTGTAGAAGAAAAGTACTTATTATGAAAATATCTTTCTTCTTATCATGAATCACTAATAAGTATAGAAATTCTGTTGTGGAAGTGTGCAAATTGTGTTGTGCCAAATAGGATCAATAATATTCTTTACCCTCACTAGAGATGCTATAAAGAACATTGGCTAATTTAAAGATTGAATAGTTTTGAAGACTGGCTAGGCAGGGAAGATACAAGCTCTCACTCTAGAGTTCCCTCGATTGTCTCCACCTGAGGGCTAACATTCTCGTATCAAAACCTAAAACAATAAACTAAGTTGGGGGCTTTAACCTGTCACTTTAAAGTCCTCTAACTCTACACCCATCAATGAATATTTCTCTATTTATTTGCACTCAATCATTTGAACTACATTCTCATTCATACAACCTCATGTGATTCTTTCCAATTGTTGACTGAGA
>NW_018250813.1:18185-18825 GCF_001263595.1 Phalaenopsis equestris | reverse complement strand
AGAGAAGAACTTTCAAAACTTGCCAATATTTTCAGGACTCTTTTCTAAGTCTTCTCTTCTTTCTTTTATAGTTTTCCAAGAGGTGCCTTGGGATCTCTTCAAAATGTGTCATGATTAGATCTATTTGCCCAAGAGATGCATCCTTTCATGTCCTTTACTTATAATTTTTGACCATGGTGGTTACAACCACCTATTAAGCCAATGGGTGCCTCATAAACCTCTTTGCAAAAACCTCTTCGAAATTTGTGAAAATTGATTTTACTTGTCTAGTAACTACCACTGGCGCTTAAACATGAGGTCTCGGTGCTTAGGTATGGCCTTCTCTGTTTAACCGGCGCTTAAAGCGCAGGATCTGGCACTTAGGTGCCAAAACTCTTTTGCATAATTCTTCACCTTTTTGCTCCAAATTTGATCATTTTTCACTCATTTAAGCATTTTTTTCATTTTTACTTGTATCTACAAGAAGAACACAAAAATAGTTTCCATTAAAGCGCAATATCTCAAAAATAGGTATAAAATGTGTCTAAAAACACTATATATTTTAGGTGTATCAAAATCCCCCAAACTTAAAATGTTACTTGTCCTCAAGTGACACTTCAATCTTTAAAAACCAAATATGTATGATATGTATATGAGTTTC
>NW_018250813.1:17635-18089 GCF_001263595.1 Phalaenopsis equestris | reverse complement strand
TAAGTTCTCTAAATTTAGATTTTAGTTCTTTTATTTTCTCTACTTAAAATTTTTTATTAAAAATAATTTTACTTACTATACTATATTTATAAGATTAAGATTTTATCAAGTCTTATACTTTAAAAAGATCAAATTTAGAACCAATTTTTGATTAGTCACTAATCCTCAAGCTTCTCCTCCCTTATGTTTCTTTTATTTTTCTTTTCTTTTTATCTTTTCATTTCTTTTCTTTTTCATTTCTTTTTCTTTTTCTTTTCTTTTTCTTTTTTCAGGCAAGGATTATTATATCTGGATAGGTCTTTAATGATTTTGAATTCCACTTCTCATTTCCTAAAGTAAAGGCTTGATATAAAACTTTTACTTATAGATATAATAATAGTTTTAAAAATCATTTTAATAAAATAAATTTAAGTATTAAAAATAAAAGTCTAAATTTTCTAAATTTTTCAAAAAT
>NW_018250813.1:13034-16601 GCF_001263595.1 Phalaenopsis equestris | reverse complement strand
CAAAGATGAGTGGAATTTCTCTTCATAATCACACTTCCTTCTATTATAACTATTAGTATGATCTGTAAAACGCTCTAAATTTTGTACCTTATCAGCGGTAAAATTGATATTGTCCATCATCTTCTGCAATAACTCATCCCGAGTCTTGGTATCACCTCTTGATATAGAAGCATGAGAAGTAGATGGTCCTTATGAAGATGCAGCAAAAGTAGATACAGCAGATGTCTCCAGCCAAAATCAAATGCTCAAAATAAGTCTTAACATTCACCTTCGTAATGGGCTTTAGAGGTAACAAAACTTCCTCCCAACTATCATACTTCACTCCAGCCTCCTCGCATGATGAAAATATCACGCATGCAAATCCCATACATGCAGTAGCAGTAGCAGCAGCTGAACTGATGATAGTGAACTGATGATAGTGTGATAGATCAAAGCCCCTATGTTGATGGGCTTTCCCTCCTGAATACAATAGTTCAATGTTGCTCTCTCTGGTAACTTCACTGAGATGATTGGTCGGAAGCAGACGAGCAGAAATGAAATAGTGTCAGGCCTTCGAAGGTGCACATAACTTTGAAGTTGGAAAATTTACTCTCCTCTCATTGGTTATCTTCCAAAGTCCTCCTAATAATCAAATATGAAATAATCTCATCGAACTCCGCTTCACTAGGACTATAATTTGCATAAAAACATAAAGTCTCTGTTGGTAAATGGTAAAACAAGTTGATTACCTTTGGAGTAAAAGGTACCAACTTCCCTTTAACCATAACTCGATCATCTTCAGCCTCTGGGAGATTTGTATAAAACTCCCTCGCAACAGAAATCACTGTGAACAGAAATCACTGCAATGGCAAATAAACAGTATAACTGTTCCCACTGTCGGTGGACTATCAGATCTTCTACTTCTCCACCTGGACTTTTGAAACAACGTTCCTGAATCAATTTTCATGACTGCAGAGCGTCACTATATCAATCCTGAGCTTTCGAACTAACAAACTTGCTCGAATCAAATGGGCTCTTTCCTCTACTCCTTTTCATTCTTGGTGTCATTCTACAAATTTGATAAATTCCAAAAATAACTTTAAAAATCAAGTTTAAATCACTAAACTAAACTTCCAAAAGCACTAACGAAACTCCCCAAGAAATTTCCATAGATTTTTCTTCACTTTTTCACCATGAATAGTAAATTTTGGAAACCTTCCAAATGTGCTCAAAATAGATGGTGAAAATCCAAAATTTTTGCATAGAAGTAAAGATCTTACCTTAAAGAACATGGATCTAGCAAATCTCACTCGATTCCACCAAGAAATCTTCAAATTCCACTTGCCTTAGCCCTTTAAATTGTGATTTTGAGTTGGGGAAGATGATATGAGGTGTTAAAAATGTTATTTTTTGGCTTAAAATTCACTTTTAACCGTTCGCAAACCGGTTTTCGTGAACCAGCGCTTAGGCGTGGTTAAGTGGCGCTTAGGCACCTGCCTCTCAGGTTGGCTCGCGCTTAAGAGCGAGATGTGGCGCTTAGGCGCCAGTGCACAATTTTCAAAATTTTTAATTTTAAATAAAATGCACTATTAGTCTATGTAAACCACCCTTAAATGATCTCATAGCACTTAAATGACTATTTTTACTTCCTATAACTCCCTTCTCTCTCTCTCAAAAGTCTCTATAATAATTAATTCAATTTGAGGCAAAAAATAATACAAATTTTAACAAAAATAAACTTATATTAATTCACAAATAAGTACAAACACATTTAACACTTAGTTCTCTCTCCAAATAGTCTTCGATGAGAAAATTTTCTAAAGTACAAAAAACTTAATACACACTTTACAATTAAACACATAAGTGACACAAACACTAAACACAAGACATAAACATTAACACACTTAAAAACATGACTCCAAACACACAATTCCTAACACTTAACTTAATGTCACTCTTCATTACAAGGAACGTATTCTTGTCTTTCAGTAGTCTCTCCAGGAATATAGAGTTAATAAAACGGACGGTGGTGACGATCTCTAATACTATCATCTTTGATCCACTTCTGCTTAAGGAACATCGCCTTATCTGCTTCCTCTATATAGCTGATATGGTTGAATTGCATCTTAAGTTGCCACCCAATATGTTCTAGATGAGCATGTAATTCAAGCACCTTAGTCTCTAATATAGATATAGTATTTTCCATCTTGTTGATCTTCTTCGATATTCTTTCGATACTAACGGCTAAGAAATTATTTTACATCTCTTGTGCACTTTTACTAATGAACTTATTCTTCATGGCTTCTTCATTTTTTGTCAAATCCATCTCCCATGAAGACATTTTCTTTAAATCTCTCTCTTTCTTAGACTTTTAGGCTAAAAATAATCCTGGGTGAAATTCCTTCACAAACCCCTTCTATTTATAGGCCTAATTCCCCTCATAACTTCTAGGCACAACTTTCTAGGCACAACTAGAAACTACCAAAACACGTTTATTCCAACTAAATTACAGTTATACCTTCTAGAAATTGAAATTTGCTTATGTGATTAAATTGCCACGCTTAAGCCCCGAATCTGGCGCTTAAGCGCCAGTGCATATTTTTGCACCAGTCAACTTAACATCAAAATTCTTATTCTAACATGTCTAGGTTACTAAATAAAGTTTAAAAATCATTACTAGCACATAATAAATTCAAAAATACTACGCCAAATTTCTTAATCAGACTCAAAACAATAATCAAAGCAAAAACACACTATAATTATGGGTTGTCTCCCACAAAGTGCTTGGTTTTATGTCGTCAGCCCGACGTAACCAGTGCTCATTCTAGTGGACCCAACATCAATCCATCACTATATTTATGCTGATCCCCTACATAATAAGGTTTCAATCTAGTCCATTCACTTTATAAATTTTCTCAAAATTAGGATCTTTAATATTCAGAGCTCCATAAGGATAAACTTTTATCACAACAAATGGGCCCATCCACCTGGACTTAAGTCTTAAGTTTGCCTGAAATTAATCTTAACCTTGCATTATATAGCAAAACCTGATGTCCTTGCTGAAAATTTTTAGTAAGAATCTTTAGATCATGCCACAGTTTCATCTTTTCTTTATAAATCATATCACTCTCATAAGATTCATTCTTTATCTCTTCAATCTCATTTAATTGTAACAATCTTTTCTCACCAGCATCTTTTAAATTATAATTGAACTCTTTAATAGCCCAATATGCTTTATGCTCAAGTTCAACTGGTAAGTGACAAGCGTTCCAAAATATTAGCCTATATGGGGACATTCCTATAGAAGTTCTATATGCAGTCCTATAAGCCCACAACGCATAATCAAGTTTGACTGACCAATCCATTTTTGTTGGATTCACAAATCTTTCCAATATTCTTTTAATTTTAAGATTGGACAGTTCAATCAAACTACTTGTCTGAGAATGATAAGCAATAGCAATTCAATGGTTGATATCATATGATATTTCTTTAATAACTTCTCCATAATGACTTTTTTTAAATGACTTCCCCATCAGTAATGATAACTCTCGGCATCCAAAATCCACAAAATATGTTCGTTATAAAAAA
>NW_018250813.1:11289-12856 GCF_001263595.1 Phalaenopsis equestris | reverse complement strand
TTCTAGAAATATTGCCTATTAGAAATATTGCCTATTCTTTGACATCTATCATAAGTTTTGATATAAGTATTAACATCTCTAAAAATTGTAGGCCATTAAAATTCAGATTGTAAAATTTTGTATGTCATTTTATCAACACCAAAAAGTTCCCCAAAATAAGAATTATGACATTTTTGGATAATTTCATAAGTTTCTTTTAATGGTACACATCTTTGAATGATCAGATACTTTCCTTATTTATATAAATATGGGTCATCCCAAAAATAAGTCTTAGCTTCAGAAATAAATTTCCTCATTTGTTGGTATGTCATTCCATATGGTTTAAGATCACTAACAATATAGTTCATAATGTCAACATACCACGAAACACGCCACTCATTTACAGTGAAAAATTTTTCATTTGGAAAATGTTAATTAATTTTTTTTTCAAAGCAGAGTGATTTTTCTAATTCAAGCCTGTAAAAATGATCAGCAATTTGATTTTTCAGTTCCCTTCTGATCTACTATTTCAAAATCAAATTCTTGTAAAAGAAGAATCCATCTTATAAGTCTCAGTTTAATATCCTTCTTTTTCATTAAGTACTTAATAACAGAATGATCTGTATGCACTATACAGTGAGTTCCAACCAAATATGATCTAAATTTATCAAAGTCATATACTATTGCTAATAACTCTTTTTCAGTTATTGTATAATTAATTTGTGTTTCATTAAGAGTTTTACTAGCATAGTAAATAACATTGAAAATGTTATCATATCTTTATCCTAAAACAGCTCCAATAGTATAATCACTTGCATCACACAAAAGTTCAAAAGGTTTTCCCCAATTTGGTTAAACTATAATTGGTGCAGTGATTAATTTTTCTTTTAGTAATTTAAAAGCTTTTAGGCATTCCTCATCAAAATTAAAAATTGCATCTTTCTCCAGTAAATGGCATAAAGGCTTAGCAATCTTAGAAAAGTCTTTAATATAGAATCCAGCATGTTCTAAAAAACTCCTAATTTCTCTTACATTTGTTGGAGAAGGTAAATTAACGATCACTTGAATTTTAGCAGGATCTATTTCCATACCATTTTTTGATATTTGATGACCTAATACAATTCCTCTTGCTACCATAAATTGGCATTTTTCTCAGTTAAGGACTAAATTTCTTTCTTCACAGCGCTTAAGAACTTTTGATAAATGTTCTAAGCATGAGTCAAATGAAGTTCCAAACACTGAAAAGTCATCCATAAAGACTTCAATCCCTTTTTCAACTAAATCACAAAAAATTGCCATCAAACATCTTTAAAATGTAGAAGGGGCATTACATAAACCAAAGGGCAATCTTCTAAAGAAAAAGTACCATAAGGACTGGTAAATGTTGTTTTCTCTTGATCCTCAGGAGATATTTGAATTTGATGATAAATGTTATATCCATCTAGAAAATAAAAGTATTTATGCCCAGCTAGTCTATCCTACATTTGATCTAAATAGGGTAGTAGAAAATGATCTTTCGTAGTGGCAAGATTAAATATTCTATAATCAATGCATATTCGCCACCTTAATCAATGCATATTCGCCACCT
>NW_018250813.1:4570-11250 GCF_001263595.1 Phalaenopsis equestris | reverse complement strand
ACAGTTACTCCTCCTTTCTTAGGAACACAGTGAATTGGACTAACCCATGTACTATCTGAAATAGGGTAGATAATTCCAGCATCTAACCACTTTAAAATTTCTTTCTTAATCACCTCTTTCATAACAGGATTTAATCTCCTTTGTGGATCAGCCCTGGGTTTGCAGTTTTCTTCCAGATTAATTATATGCATACAAATTAAAAGACTGATTCCTTTAATGTCAGCAATTATCCATTTGAAGGCTTTCTTAAAATTTTTCAGAATTTTCATCACTTTTCTTCTTCTTCCTTTATTAACTTCAAGGAAAATATAACAGGTAAAGTAGAGGAATCTCCTAGAAAGGCATATTTTAAATGTTCAAGAAGTAATTTCAACTTAAGTTCTGGAGGTTTTTCAATAGATGGACAAAATGATTTATCTTTGTCTATCGTGTCCAAAATTTCAAAACTTTCTTGAACATAACTTGAATCTTCCTTAAAAAGTTTTACACATTGATCTATTTCCTCTTCTTGCTCGTGTTTCAAATCTTTTTCTTCATATTTTTCTTCATAAGTAGTCTTGAAATGGCATTCGCTTAGATATCTTGTAACATCCATTCTATAACATTCATCATCTTTACCTTTTGCAGGGTATTTCATTAATTTTAAAATGTTAAAAGTAACAGTTTGATCATTGACGCACATTGTTAATTCCTTTTTCTGCACATCTATCATTGCTCTTCCCGTGGCTCGGAAAGGTCTTCCCAAAATGATAGGGATCTCTTTATCTTCCTCCATATCTAGCACCATGAAATCTACAGGAAAGATAAATTGATCCACTTTCACTAGGACATCTTCTATAACTCTTTTAGGATAGGTTATTGAACAATCTGCTAACTGCAGAGTTACAGTAACATGGGTTAATTCTCCTAATCCCAATCTTTTAATCATTGATAATGGCATAAGGTTAATGCTTGCACCTAAATCACATAAGGCTTACCCATAAAATTTATCTCCAATTGCACATGGAATAGTAAAGCTACCAGGATCTTTAAGCTTTTCAGGAAGTTTCTTTTGAATTATAGCACTACACTCCTCATAAAGTACAACAGTCTCATTATCTTCAAAATTTCTTTTTCTGTTGAGAATATCCTTTATAAACTTTACATAGCTTGGCATTTGTTCTAATGGTTCAGTAAATGGAATATTGATTGTAAGCTTCTTAAATATTTCCATAAATTTTGAAAATTGCTTATCCAACTTCTATTGTTGAAGTCTTTGAGGAAATTGAGGTGGTGGTTTTTCTAAATCAATTCTCGGCAGAGAAATAGGTCTTTCAGAATCTTTCGGAGCGTCCTCTTTTGATTCTTCAATTTCTTCTCTCTCTACTTCAAATTCTTTTTGAGTCCTACCTTCCAACTCTCTTCCGCTTCTAAGTTGTATGGCTTTAACTTGCTCTTTATCCTGGTCTTTTAGATTTGATTCAGTATTACTAGGAAGTGTTCCTTAGGATCTATTACTTGATTAACTTGCAATTTTCCCAAGTTGGTTCTCAATATTTCTAATTGTATCTCCTTGACTTTATAATTAATTACCCATTTGTAACACCACTTCTTCTATAGACAACTTCTTATCCTTAAATTGTGTATTACTGTTGATACTTGGAGGATAAGTAGATCTATAATTATTATTCCCTCGGCTGTTTCAGTTTTCCAATGGGTTTACTTGGTTTTTCCCCCATTGCTGATTAATACCACCTGAATTGTTATTCCAGTTAAAGTTGGGATGGTTCTGCCAACCTGGGTTATAATAATTGGAATATGGGTTATTTTTCTTATTATTTATGACATTCAAAGTTTCTAATGATGCTTCAGAATCTATCATTTGGCCTAATGAATTCTCTTCAATCATGGAAATTGGTTGAAAAAAATTCATTCATTCCAAATTGGTCTAATTTCCTTAAAATTGCTGCAACGTGATTTGCTAACATAGTAAATGCATAAGTTTCATGAATATTGGCTACTTTCTTTAGATTTACCCTCTCAGAAGGCCATTGAAAATTATTGGTACTCATTTCTTCAATTAAAGCATAATCGTCATGAAATGGTTTTGACATCAATGAACCACAGGCAGCGATATCATTAATAGATCTAAGAGAATCAATTAATCCATTATAAAAGGTTTGAATTACTTAAGGATTCCTTAAATTGTTCTCATGCTTCATAAATAGATTCTCCTTCAAACTGATTAAAAGATGTAATATCGTTTCTAAGTTTCATAGTTTTTTATGGTGGAAAATATTTAGCAAGGAATTTTTGTGCTAAATCACCCCAAGTTCTGATAGATCTAGGAGCTAATGAATTCAACCACATCTTAGCTTTATCCCTTAGTGAGAAAAAAAATAACCTAAGTCTTATGGCATCATGTGAACATCATCATATACACCATCGTATTTAAATGTAGTGCACAATTCTAGAAAATTGGCAAGTTGTAAATTTGAATCTTCAGTTGGTGATCCCCCAAACTGATTCAAAATTGATTATTTGATACCATTTGGATAATAACAAGTTTAAGCTCAAATGAATTAGCCACTGAATACTAAATTTGAATACTAAAATGAAGTTCATCTACAGTAAGGTTAGCATAATCTCTTAATGGTCTAAACTCTTGATGAATTTCAACATTTTGATTATTTTTGTTTTCATTTCTCTAATTCTTTTAGATTTTTAATTTTTTTGGTTTTTCTGATTTTTCTGCTAGTTCTTTATAATTCAGAATCGTAGGGCACTAGTTCTTCAGAACTTGAACTACGCATACACTAACATAAAATAAAATAAAATAAAATAAAACATACAAAATAAGATACAATATTTAAATTTTAAATAAGACTTTCTAAAAATAGAAATTTACTTAGTTTTCTTCCCCGGCAACGGCGCAAAAAACTTGATCCCTGGATACTTAATGCATATGCACAGTATAACAATAGTTTTGTTGGTGGATTTATGAAGTTGACACTACTACTTGAAGATTTTAATCCCCGACAACGACGCCAAAAAGTTGATCCCTGAATACTTAATTCTTATGCACAGTATAGCAATAGTTCTGATGGTATTTTTCACTTATATTTCCTTATTTTGAAATAAAACCAAAAACTTGATTCTAAAGAAAAATATGAATTTAACCTTTTAATTTATATATATTTATATTGGGATACTATGCAAGTATACGTATCGTTATCAAGTAATATAGGACTTTTGATTAAGACTTGAATATCGAACTCAAAGATTATGCAATATGCACTTTTTAGAAAGTTTTTCTATTTTTAAAAAGATAATTACTTAAACTAAAAATGATTTTTGCAGGAATTTAAAATTTAAATACTTTTAGTATTTTTAATATTTTATCTAAACAATAATAAATTAAAAAGATAACTAAAGTTTTGTAGAAGAAAAGTACTTATTATGAAAATATCTTTCTTCTAATCATGAATCAGAAATAAGTATATGAATTCTATTGTGAAAGTATGCAAATTTTGTTGTGCCAACTAGGAGCAATAATATTCTTTATTATTACTAGAGATGCTATAAAGAACAATGGCTAATTCAAATTTTGAATAGTTCTGAAGACCGGCTAAGCAGGGAAGATACTAGCTCTCACTCTAGAGTTCCCTCGATTCCCACCACCTAGGGGCTAACATTCTCGTATCAAAACCTAAAATATTTAACCAAGTTGGGGGCTTTAACCTCTCACTTTAAAGTCCTCTAACTCTACACCCATCAATGAATATTTCCCTATTTATTTGCACTCAATCATATGAACTACATTCTCATTCATACAACCTCATATTATTCTTTCCTATTGTTGACTAAGACAATACTAGCCCCATTCTTACATGTTCTCACAACAAATTTTGACATCTGGATTGGCCAAATAAAGAAGTAAATGAAGTGCATGGATTTAAATCATCACAACTTCTTCCAACATTAAAGATCAATACTCTCCACAACTTCCATCCAAAATTTAATTACTTATTATTTTAAGAAGAAAGATAAAGAAAACTACTCAAAATCCATGGAGAAAACAAAACCACACCTTAGTTTAAAAGAAGAAATCATTGTCAAACCAACAATAAGTTTCAATTAAAACCAAAAGTAGTCTAAAACAATAAGATAAAAACTTATCTCAAGTCCTCCACCAAATTCTTGAGGTTGCTTTGAACCTCTTCTCTTTTACAATCACTCACAACAAAATAACAAAAAAGATAAAGTAAATAAAAAGTGGTTCCTGAAAATCTCTCTAAACTAACCCCCCAAAAAAGAACTTTCAAAACTTGCCAAAATTTGCAGGACACTTTTCTAAGTCCTATCTTCTTTCTTTTATAGTTTTCCAAGAGGTGCCTTGGGATCTTTTCAAAATGTGTCTTGATTTGATGTATTTGCCCAAGAGATGCATCCCTTCATGATAATTTTCATCCATGGTGGTTACAACCACCTATTAAGCCAATGGGTGCCTCAAAAACCTCTTCGAATTTCTTGAAAACCGATTTTACTCATCTAGTAACTGTCACTAGCGCTTAAGCAAGGGGTCTCGGCGCTTAGGTGCGACCCTCTCTATTTAATCGATGCTTAAGTACCGGATCTAGCGCTTAGGCGCCAAAACTCATTTCCACATTTTTTAACCTTTTTGCTCCAAAGTTTATTCTTGTTCACTCATTTAAGCATTTTTTTCCATTTTTACTTGTATCTGCAAGAAAAACACAAAAATACCTTCCATTAAAGCGCAATATCTCAAAAATAGGTATAAAAATGTGTCTAAAAATACTATATATTTTAGGTGTATCAGTTGCCAAAAGCTGCCGGCACTATTTTTGGTTAAGGAGTTACGGGAGTTGCCCGTAAGAAGCTGTCAGTCACCGAAATCAAAATCCCACCACCCGCTTTGGAAGGACATTTAATTTACATATATATAGTTTAGAAAAATATGAAATCAAATTGACCCCATATTTTTCTTAGTTTAAATGAAAGACCATTATACCTCTAATCATGTATCTATCCCAAAAGATACACAAGACCTGAGGGTGAGGCTCAATCAAATAAACTAAGAAATATATGACGTCCGTTTGGTCTGTGAAACTATTTTATTTGCCGACAATTTCCCCTATTTAATATGAAGGATTAAATAGGATTTATATTAAGCTGGGTTTAGACAAGCTTACTATAAGGGCAAGCCCCTATAGTTAATTACATCTTAAATGACCAGAGTCACCTGAAAAACTCTCAAAAAAAATCAGGAAGTATTATCTTCAAGGAGTTTAAAAGGTTAGGACTTTTTTAATGAAATCAAAAAAGAGGTGTGAAATGAGAAAGGCTAAAATTTGGAACATTTATTGTGGATTCTAAAGGAAGAAGAACTAGGGGATGTCATGGATCCGGAGGAGAACCTCGGTGACTTCCCAGTCTATCATATGGTTTGGCCTCAATTTTTTAGGAGAAATTATTTAAGTATTTCATCCTGCAAATTTTATTTATTTAGGGCTTACATTTGTGTGAAACGATCACATAAATAGCCTGGAGGATGTGAGGATTTAGGGTCTGACAAACGACAACCTCAGAATCCTAAGGCGAGTTAGGGCTTATATTGCATAACATGGTTATGCAAAGGCCTAAAGATAGGGTGAAGATTTATGTTGCATAAGAAAACTACCTTGAAATCCTATGGCTTGGTTGTTTAAGTCTAAAGAAAGAAGTTGGTTCAGCTGGGGATGACAGGAAGATGGTCGTGCTGCCCACCATGCTAGCTCCAAGCTTCTCACCACGACAAGCTTGAGTTTTCTAGTGTGTCAAATAATAATGTTAAATCAGGTGGCCCTATGGTTGAAGGTTCTTTAAATTTTATGGGGGGTGTTAAAGTTGATCAGAGCGACACAGGTTAGGATCTTATGGTTCCCTCATTCTGGTACCACTATTTTCTATTGTATTCACTTAGTCCAAATGAATTTACTAAACTCAACTTAATGAGTTCCATAATTTCATTTAGACCATGGGAAGCCTCGTTAGCAACTGTAGGTTACCTCCTCTGAGGGATTCTCGATCATCCGATAGAGGCATCTTAATTTAGTTACAATTGTAGTTTTATGTGATATTTGTGATTAAATTTTGAGTTGTTTTATATTTTGAATGTTGTGAGCATGAATTTTATCTTAGTTGATTTTAATTTTGGTTGGAATTTTGGTTTTGTGGCTATCTTGATAGTTTTAGTTTTCATGCAAGGTAACATCATTGTTTAGCATGTATGTTTATAGGTATAAAAGCACAGTATGAAAGTATAAGAAAGACAATGCTGAAAACTGTAAAAGCGTACCTACCGAGTCTTCTCGTTCTACCACCCGAAACTCAAAAGGCATGTTAAGGCAGTTTATATGAGATAGGGAAGTAAAATTTTGACAACCTATCTAACTCTAGGTCATATCTTGGTGGGTCCTTAAGATTTTAATTAAAGATGATGTTGCTAAGCAAAACATATTAAGTTTAGTGGATCTTTGAGGTATCCAACAGATCTAGAGAAAGAAGCAGGTTTGTGCTACTCTCTCGTTGTTTGATGGAAAATCCCGAGTTCTGTTAAACTTATTATGTTGCTTAATAATTCATCTTATAAACACCCTAATGCTCAATGAACATTGATGTATCAATTATCCCTAAGAATA
>NW_018250813.1:727-2186 GCF_001263595.1 Phalaenopsis equestris | reverse complement strand
GATGCATCTGTTGGGCGAATACATCGAATCAAGACACATTTTGAAGAGATCCCAAGGCACCTGTTGGAAAACTATAAAAAAAAAAGAAGAGAGGACTTAGAAAAGAGTCCTGAAAATATTGGCAAGTTTTGAAAGTTCTTCTCTAGGGAGTTAGTTCAGAGAGATTTTCAGGAACCACTTTTTACTTTATCCTTTTTGTTATTTTATTTTGAGTGATTGTAAAAGGGAAGAGATTCAAACGAACTTCAAGAGTTTTGTGGAGGACTTGAGAAAATTTTTTATCTTTTTGTTCTAGATTACTTTTGGTTTTAATCGAGACTTGTTGTTGGTTTGACAATGATTTCTTCTTTTAAACAAAAGTGTGGTTTTATTTTCTCCATGGATTCTGAGTATTTTTCTTTATCTTTCTTCTTAAAATGATAACTAATTAAGTTTTGGATGGAAGTTGTGGAGAGTATTGATCTATAATATTGGAATAAGTTGTGATGATTTAAATCCATGTACTTCATTTACTTCTTGATTTGGCCAATCCAGATGTTAAAATTTGCTGAGAGAACATGCAAGAATTGGGCTAGTATTATATCAGGAAACAATTGGATAGAATCACATTGTAGTTCACATGATTGAGTGCAAATAAATAGGAAAATATTCATTGATGGGTGTAGAGTTAGAGGACTTTAAAGTGACAGGTTAAAGCCCCCAACTTGGTTTATTGTTTTAGGTTCTGATACGAGAATGTTAGCCTCCAGGTGGAGGGAATTGAGGGAACTCTAGAATGAGAGCTAATATCCTCCCTACTTAGTCGGTCTTCAAAACTATTCAAACTTTAAATTAGCCAATGTTCTTTATAGCATCTCTGGTAAGGGTAAAGAATATTATTACTCCAATTTGGCACAACACAATTTGCATACTTCCACAACAGAACTCCTATACTTATTTTTGATTCATGATAACAAGAAAAATATTTCCATATTAAGTACTTTTCTTCTACAAAAACTTTAGTTATCTTTTTAAGTTGTTATTGCTTCGTTAAAATATTAAAAATATCAAAAATACCAAAAATATTTAAATTTTAAATTCCTAAAAAAATCATTTTTAGTTTAAGTAATTATCTTTTTTAAAAATAGAAAAACTTTCTAAAAAGTGCACATTGCATAATCTTCCCTGTGGGTTCGATATTGAGGTCTTAATCAAAAAGTCCTATATTATTTGATAATGATATGTATACTTGCGTACTATCCTAACATAAATATATATAAATTAAAAAGTTAAATTCTTATTTTTCTTTAGGATCAATTAGTGTTTAACGATATTATTATTAAAATAACACATCAAGTTTTTGGCACCATTGTAAAGCAGAGTCAACTTTATAAATTTTACACAATTTAAGTATTCAGGGATCAAGTTTTTGGCACCGTTGTTGGGGATTAAAATCTTCAAGTAGTGGTGTCAACTTAAT
>NW_018250813.1:0-523 GCF_001263595.1 Phalaenopsis equestris | reverse complement strand
CAAACCAAAATAATCAAAATGCTGAAATTCATCAAGAGTTTAGACCTTTAAAAGATTATGCCAACCCTACTGTAGATGAACTTTATGGTAGTATTCAAAAACCTATTGTAGTGGCTAATTCATTTGAGCTTAAATCTGCTATTATCCAAATGGTATCAAATAATCAGTTTGGGGGATCACCAACTGAAGATCCAAATTTACATCTTACCAATATTCTAAAATTGTGTGCTATATTTAAAGATGATGGTGTTTCAGATGATGTCATAAGACTTGGGTTATTTCCTTTCTCACTGAGGGATAAAGCTAAGATGTGGTTGATTTATTTAGCACTTGGATCTATGAGAACTTGGGGTGATTTAGCACAAAAATTCCCTGCTAAATATTTTCCACCATAAAAAACTGTGAAACTTAAAAATGATATTACATCTTTTAATCAGTTTGAAGGGGAATCTATTTAAGAAGCATGGGAACAATTTAAAGGACTCTTTATAATTCAAACCTTTTATAATGGATTAATTTGTTC
>NW_018250812.1:0-1597 GCF_001263595.1 Phalaenopsis equestris | reverse complement strand
TATAATAAATATGTGGAAACTTTTAGATTTATGCTCGAGCTCGAGATTGAACTTGCTTAATTAATCAAGCTCAAGCTCTAGCTCAAGCAGTGGATGGCTCGAGTCTTCTATCCCTAATGCATTATGTTCATCTCACAAGTCAATTCCTGTCAATGGCGTCTTAGGCCTCTTCTCATCTTCTATTTCCAGAGAAGCTTTTTTCCCTTAAAAAAATCTGCCCAGTCCACACACTTCAACCATTTCTTCTGAAAGTTTTCACTCTGCTTTTCAAAGTTTCAAGACATTTATGAACTGCAATTTAACGTTGAAATTTGTTGGTACTTATTCTACAGGTGAGCATTGGCAGGCAGTGGAAGGAGTTCCTTGATTACAACGATACGATTGGCTTCATACTTCATGTAAACTGTTTGGAAGACTTGCATGCATATACCACTCAATTCTTATGTATTTACATATCTAACACCTAAAGTTCAATTTTTGACGCGTACATGAAAAGTTGTATGTTGCATTTTAAAAGTTCAAATAGTGATATTTTTGACGTGATATGACAAATACATAAGAATTTGGTGGTATGTATGTAAATGCCTATTTTTTATGTTTTATTATTCCTTATGATGAGTCATATTAAGTGCTATATTATTGCTTGCTAAGGTTGACGCTTCTGCTTTCAGGATGATGCGAAGAAGCACGACAGACATGCAAAGAGTCGTTATGCCGCATGAGATTTATGATGTTTTGTGCTTTTGTGATAATGAGCGAAGTTATGATAGAGATATGTGGCATTAAAACCCATTTGTAGATGTGGGATTCTATTAAAATTTTTTAGTAGTATTATAGCCCTAAATATTCATAGTATAAATTTATAAATGCTCAAGAAATAATGCAACTAAAGAATATATCTTTAATATATGATGGTGTAACTTTTTAAATTGGTAGTTGGAAAAATATTACATCAGGGCTCCTTTCGTAGAGCTACGTTCGGAGTCTACTGATATGCGGACACGTGGAGGTGATAGAAAAATTAAAAAAAGAAAATCGTTATAGCGTGTGAGAATATTCTTCCCGTGTTATTCTGCATTATTCAAGTGTTATTGTGTTCTTGGAATATTTCTGGTATTATAATAACATAATAACACATCAATACCACCACAATAACACATGAATAATGTGGAATAACACAGGAAGAATATTCTCCTGTGTTACCAGGCCGGGTCACAGGAAAGCGTGCGCATTTCCTTGAAGTCATGTGTCTGCATATCAATGGACTCCCAACGTAGTTCTACGTTAGGAGTCTTGATGTAATATTTTTCCTGCCTTTAAATACTAGGATTTCAGTTCAAAATCTAGCACATAAGGGTGAATATACGAGTTAAAAATAAAAATCTAACATATGATCTTTGAGATGAGCCAAAGAAAGGGTGATTTATATGTGTACCACATAATTTGGATATCTTTACAAATCTGACACCTAAACTTTTTTACTTAATGTAATACTTTTTTGAGTTGCATAAGAAATTAGTCCTATTTTATTGATGGGCAAAATGGTCCACTCTTGTTCACAGTGAAGAATAGGGAAATTTACAGATGTAGCATGCAA
>NW_018250811.1:17166-36008 GCF_001263595.1 Phalaenopsis equestris | reverse complement strand
TGAATATCAATTCTTTCCTAAGTCAAATTTTTAATCCTCTCCTAACTCAATTCAAAAGATTACAATTCAATGGTTACTAATTAAGAACTAAATTATTTGAATTGATTAGTTATTAAATCATATATATTTATAAAGGCAATTTTATATGCATTCAATGTTTATCTAAATATTTAGGAATCCTTACATAGAAAAAAAATTAATTGTTGTTAGAGGTCAGTCATTTTGAATTCACTAAAAGTTTTAAAATTTAATGAAGGTTCATGCAAATATACTTATTTTTCTTATACCAATTAGTAAGTCATCACGAATCCTAATTAAATTTGCCATTTATAATGTAACTCTATGATTTTGATACTCTTCCCTTATAGCACATTTTTACAAAAATGACTCCCCTAAATTTATTTTTCAACACTACACAAATCATAGCAGGACCAAGAAAGGAACATAGTAGGATAGAAATATGAATATGAAAAAAAAAAAGAGAAATACATCATAGAAAGTAATAATCATTACATCTATATCACATATCTATCATGTGAAATAATAAAGTCTCGATAGATGATATAACAAGGAAACCACATAACAATATACCACAAAAAATAAAGCATGAAGTAATATGAACATTTACATAAAAATCCTTAATATCATTAAATTATATCAGGAGAAATCAAAGCATAGCAAGTCGGAAATTAAGATAACATGTGTGAAGAGTGGGTGACACTGAAGAGAATTTAACAAACAATAGAAAACAATGAAAAATATACTGGTTGCCTCTCTATTTTTCATTTTTTTTTTCTTTTATATTTTAAAAGGAGTCGTCAGCTTGTTGATCGTTGTATACTTCCCTTGTTCGAATAAATTTGCCTCCCAAATTGGATCTGTGATTTGAAGAGGAGAAGAGCCGAATAAAAAAGGATATACGACAAAGTGACAATTAAAAGAAAAAAAGAAAAATGTAGAGAGCCTACGTATGATAAACCTCACAAGGATATGCTAAGTATGTCCACCCAAACTAGATCATGTGGAGGCACCTTTGACCAATATCCATGAAAGAGTATATGCGTAGAATACCCACAACCAGAGAGTCAGGTGTATGTACCTGTTCTAGGGTTAAGAGCGCTCCCAGAGGATTGTGTTTCTACTAGTTACTTACATCTTGGAGGATACCTCAAGAATGCTCTCGATAAAAGGGGTTTCGCTTATATTATCATGGACCTAGGGTAATAAGTCATCAAAATAAGATTATTATTTGTGGAAAAGTCCTAATGCATTAAAGCTCTTGCTAAGCTATCGGGCAGAGAGTGAGTCTGTCACATCCCAAATGAGTAGCAGCTAGTCGACATAAGGAGCCCATGGAATAACTTTAATCTTCTTGACGGGGATATCCTAATACGTCAAAGCACGTTCGAACAATAAGAGAAGAGGTCAAATCTTCATAACCAAAATGTGCGGTAGCTCATCAGCATTGGGTCCCTAAGATGATACTAAGGAGCGATAGAGCTCAAAGGGGCTCAACAACAAGTAGAGTGATCCTAAAAGGTAGAGGTAATTGGATCAGGATACCACAGACCCGTCATCCCAAGCTACCAAGATCGTAAGTCTACCCGGTCGTAAAGGTAATTGACCCAACATATCCTGAGATCCCCAGTCAGCAATTTATTAATTTTGACGTCTACGGGGACCTCGGTAGCCCTAAAGTAAATAGAAGAAAACTCTATCCTATGAATATAATCTGAAGCTCCAAGAGGTGGGACTTATACCTTTCAAAGTGACAAAGATGCCTCAAGAAAGGAAGAAAGAAGTGTAGGTTCAACTACATAACTTGAAACACTCCCAACAAAAGGACTTACACCCCGTCTTGGTTGTGGAGCCTTCTTAACACCTTAGGCGCACTAGAAAACCACCTATATATAAAAGGTATGTCAGGTTAGTCAAGGTGGAGAAGCACGAGTGATTCTCTTCGGGACATGCAAATATGAATGTAGTTATCTAGAGTGGCCCTTAAGTATTATGGAGGCTTTGTTTATTATAACCGAGGAGATATCCATGAATGTAACCCAATTAAAATTTATCCCGAAGGCCTTACTGGAAATAAAAGTGTATATTTTAAAGTTGTGAATATTTTAATCCTAAAAAGGCATTTATCTTGAATATTTTATTAGGATTTTGTAGAAGACTTAGGCTTTTAAGTTCTAATAAGCCTATATTACATCGTGAAATCTTGAATTATAGAAATAAATAAAGAAAACAATTCAAGCATGCAATAAGGTAAAAGTAAGCCAAAATCAAAATAATATGAAAAGGCCAATTGTCGTTAGGTCGACAACATATCCCATAAAACAAAAAAGGCTATCAGACTCTGCATATATATGTTGTCCTAATTATATACATGAATATAGATGCAGAATTAAGATACGGGATATGAGCGCTCCTGGTCCACTCCATGTGGTTCCCTCTTCAAATGTTTTAAAACCCTTGTTTGTATCTTATTTTTGCTATAAGACTCTTCTAGACTCTAAAAAGTAATTTGGAAAAGTATGAAAGGACTCAACCTATAAGAAAACAAGCATTAGTGGGGAAAGCAATGCAATGCATAATAGGTCATGTCTGGTGGGGGAGCTAAGCAACACTTATAAGAAAAGAGTTAGTGAAAATCATCGCATGCTCCCTCTTTTATGGTACCTATATGTGTGCATATAGAAGCACGACTCCCTGTAGAAAAACGCTCTAGCATGCTACCATGCATATAAGACATACAGTCACATTAAAAACACAAAGCAAAAAAGATATCTAACTAGGGAAACTACTCCAGCAAAGAAAATTAGCTAGACATAAAAAATACTACCTAACAACCTAGATCCTAGCATATCACACCATCTAATCAAAGGTGTCCTAACCTAACACCTAAGTGCACTGGTAAAGTCTCTGAATACTGTATGACTTTGACGGGGTCACAACATTGACCACATTCTAAAAATCCAAGGGATTTAAAGCACGTCACAAGAAAGTGGATGAAATTTTAAAAAAAGTGGCCTAACTTATATAATTTTAAAAGTAGGCGGAAAATACTTATAATATTAAAAATATCCATTTTTATACTTTTAAAATAGCGTGCCTATGGTGCTAGTCCATAATGCATATGACACATGTTAGAACCTTTAGATCCTTAGTAGAGTCATATTTTTTTTTGCTCGCGATACAGAAACTCGCATTGCTCGCGGAGGCATTCTCACTGGAAACACTCATTTGAGTATCACGACCAACAAATGAGCCACTCTCCAAATGATTAGGACAACCATCAAGGCATATAGGCAAGCAAATGGACATGGAAGAAACCCACATTATGTTTGTTCGATCGAGGTATGAAACAATCACGAAGGGGGCCTAGAAGGGTGAATAACACATCATGTAAATGGATGCAAGGATGCTACATGCAACATGACACACGAGCAAGATATATCAGTAAAAAAAATACTTATGAAGAGAAATTATGACTGACCTAGGACCTTAGGGTGTCATGCTACTAATAAACACTGGCTACAAGTGAGTTTGCATCGAGTAAAAGGATACCTATAAAAAGACTTCACACCTTGCCCAAGAGGCACTCACCGAGCACACATGCAAACATGCAAAATATGTAATAAGCAAACAGAAATGCACCAAAGTGGTGTGGGTGAGTATACACTGAAGGCAGTGACTCAAAAGGACGGGCATGCTAAGGAGGTAGCGACCCAAAAGATGGGTATACCTAGGAGGTAGTAACTAGGGGATGGGCATGCCATGGAGACAGCGACCCGACAGACGGGTATACCGAGGAGGCAGTGACCCAGAGATAATTGATTCCCACTGAAGATTGCCATTATTGAACCACAATCATTAGGCAACCACTACCTTCATTAAGCCGCCAACATTGGACTACCACCACTATCATCAAATCATCATTTTTCAGCTAAAGATATTCTGGATCACAGCTTCCTGGTTGTTTTTGTTGTTGCATTATGACATGCCTTAAAATGTGCTACTTTTATATATACATTTTATGCTCATTTTTAATGTAATTGCACTTTAATTGAAGGTATTTTGCTTATTCCTTATTATAGGTACAAGAGATAGTGTTTTGGAGAAAAAAGAGAAAAAAATGAAGCAAAATAAGGTCAAATGGAGCAAAGAAGCATAAAGTGAAATATAGCGTCTAGGCGTCAGACCCCATACATAGAAACAAAGAGTCCAACGCCACGTTGCCAAGATTTGACGCATATGCACCAGACAGTTATATTGGGCTTCTGAAAGGTTGGCATATAGGTGCCAGAATCTGTTTTGATTATTTATGCATTGAATTTGGATGAATTTTGAAGGTGCATATGAAGTGACTCTTGGGAATTTCAAGACTTATCATAAAAGAAGTCAAGTAATGCCAAAAGGGGGGGTCTTGTTTAGCTGTGAGAGTCTTTTGGTGTGTGTGTGTGTGTATTGGAGTGAAATTGTAAGGAGAGTTGAGAATTCATTAAAGGAACTTCAGATGATTTGCTTGGGGAGAAGTTTAAGATAAGTATTTTTATTTTTGTTTGAGTTCTGTTTTACTGTGTATACTTAAATTTTAAATCATGTTTTGTTGTGTTAACCTCATGATGTCTGAGGAGTTTTCCTTATTTTTCTCCTTGCAATAAGAAATAATCATATGTATGATTAGAATTGTTTAAGATTTATCTTATTCCATATTGGTGATAATTTATTACTTCGTACTTAATTTACATATTTAATCTGTCCAATTGGTATGTTAAAAATTGTTGTGAATCCATAATGAACCGAGAGGGCTATATATTCCTCAATTAGTAAGAATCACATTAATCTAGTGGATGATAAGATACTCCACAAGTTAGTGCAAATAGATAGAGAGATAAATTTTGATGGGTGTAAATTGGTGATTCTAGAGTGACAGACTAGAACCTTAATCAATTTGATCTAGAGTTTGGAACTTAAGTCTGGGTTAACCCAAAATTTGTGGGTACAGTTGGTAATTAAGAGTGACAGACTAGACCCTACCCAGCCTAACCAAGGATTTATGAACTTAACTCTAGGTTAGCCAATGTTTTTTATACACTAGGAGGAGGGAAAAGAATAAGTATGCTCCTAATTGTCACAAAACTACATTTATTTTTATAAACCTTTGATTCCAACATTGATTATATTCTTATTGCAAGGAGAAGGATTTTCCTTTCATATAATTTGATCTCTTCTAAGTAAAGATAGTTTAGAAACACTTAGCATTTTCTTTTAAGTTTTGGAACAGAATTAGTAGGAATTGGTTATTTTTTTACACATAAACTTGTGATCTTATTTCATAGATAATTTTTTTGAGTTTAAGTAAGGTTTTACTAAGTCATAAAAAGAGTTTTCACCTTTCATGTGGGATCGATACTGAGGATTTAAAAGAAAATCCTATTTTACTTGAACGATAGGTGCACTTGCGTTTCAATCCCAGTGAAGCTTTGAAATCAATAATTAGAAAACTTAATACCTACGTCACTAGGAGTAGCCGCTATAAAAACATAAAAAAGAGGGTTAAGTTTTTGGTGCCTTTGCCAAGAACTAAAATTAAAAAAAGATATACACAAAACAAGTATATTAAATTGTGGTGTCACAATACACCATTGTCGTAGCTATTTTATTTATCAGCTGTCGATGCCACGCTGGACCAACTTCGTTAGCCCACAATTATTGGACACCATCACCCATCCGACACTGCCACTATAGTCGGATAACTATCACTGACCAAAGATGCAGCCATTGCCATATAGCAAATCCCCCCACCGTCAAATTATTATTGTCCGACTGACACTGCTGGGCCATAATTGTTATTGTTGGACAACTGTTGCCTCGGCGAAACCACCATCGTCGCCGTCACTTCCATTATCGGGTCACTTATGTTGTTGCCCTGAGGTTGTCCCCCAGTCCATGCTACCATATGACCACCATCGCTTATCAGTCGTTTGACCACAACCACCATGCTGACGTCGCTATCCCTAGAACTATTAATTGATAGTTGTCCCAACTATCGTCATGTCGTGGTCTCCCAATTGATACCATTACTAATGTTGAACCTTCATCGTCAAAGAGCCACCAACGAATCACTTTTGCTTGGCCATCGCCATTACTGTTGTCGATCCATTGTTGCTAACTTGACAATGTTGTCGGAGCTCGCTCGTGTTCGGCTCGTTTACACCCCTATTGCTAACTTGACAATGTTTTCGATGATGCTAAATTCATATATTTATCACACAACTCATGTCGCCGACATTCCATCCTCACATCTTGGTCATTTTCATTTCCTTGACCTTCTTCGTCACTTTTTTAGTGAGTCAAGTCATTACTCTCACTCATCGTAAAGTTATTTTCTATTGATCAAGGGCAAGTAAAATCTTGTAACACACATATGAATAGTGAAATCATTTCAATTGGACCAAGCAATATGTTTTTTTTTTTTCATTCAAGTTTTTCACATAGAAATTCCTCATATCCCCTACCAATTTCCTTATTTCCATGTATATGCTGGAATTTTGTACAATATTAAAATATTAATGTACTTGGCAGGCAACAAAAACATAATATCTCATTAAAATAATTTGGATTTATCATAAAGAGAGGATTTGGAGGGACTCAAAACATCATGAACCAAAGCATTGCATAGCCATAAAATCTTCTTGTGGGGACCCAACTCTTTCATTGCTGATGATGACATAAAGCCAAATATGATTAGATGGTCCACAAAGCCGATATTATGCTAAGTCTCCCTTCTCAATTTATTTTATAATTCAATGTATTGATATGGACAGAATGCACGCCCTCTGATTTTAGTTTTGAACACTATTTAAAATTTATTTTAGAGAGATTATTATAGTTATAATGCCCTTCATCTAATCTAAAAGAGGCATTCGATAACTAATTGAATGTAAATAAAAGCCAAAAAAATCGTGATAAAATTTTATTATGAATTTTCACATTTAGATAAAATTTTGGGAAATTGGTCTTATTGAAGTTCAATGTGGGAGTAAAAAAAATTGCATGCACGAAATCATAAATTTAATATTTTTGAATGGGATCAAAGTTCTCAACCAACTAGGGCTGTCAAAAAAGTCTGTTGTCGCGAGCAGCTCGTGTTCGACTCGTTAAGTAGCTTGTGTTCGGTTCGTTCGTTAAGTGAACGAGTAACTAGTGTTTGACTCACTAAGTAGAACACGAACAAGTTTTGAAAGCTCGAATTATAAATGAGTTGAACACGAATAGCGCTTTGTTCGCTCGTGTTAGGCTCATTTTAGCTGGAAATAAAAAAAATTATATAATTATTTATATAATAATATATTACATATACTATTTGTATAATAATATATTATATATATTTATATCTAAATTTAAATCATAACACCTCGTGTGGTAATATAGTTAGCGTCTTTTTTTTATACATTTGGTCCAGGTTCGAATCCCACACTTTTCACCTATTTTTTTCAATTTAATTTTTACAAGCCAATTTCGAGCCGAACACAAACACGAATATTTAAATCGAGCCGAACAAAAACACACTATTGACGAGCCGATTTCAAATAAGAGCCATTTCAAACGAGCCGAGCTGAACATGAGCCAAGCTCGGCTCGTTCACAACCCTACAACCAACCGATTTAAAAATGTTAAAATAAAATATCGTGCTTTGTAATAATTTATAAGTTAATAAAAAAAAATGCGTAAATAATAGTATTATGGGATTCGATGGGTGGCCGGCAAAATTAAAGTTAGCTTGATAAAGAAATAATAATAATAAAAATGTTACTTTCCATTGCCTAATTTTCAAGACATTAACTACAAGGTCCAGAATGGGCCATAATTCAAAATCATATGAATGTTCTTAAAGGACGCTAAAGATGCTAACATTGATAGTTAAGTTTTGGTTAATTTATAAACTTCATTGAATCGTAAGGTAATTAAGATATTAATTAATCTAGTACTAATTACGATATTTAATAATTTTGTGCTAATTACAATATTTCTAGTAATAATTATGTTAAATTGTGAGGTATGTTTGATGAAGTTTTAACTGAATGATTAGCAAAGCATCATCGAATGAATTAGTAGATTAAGACAAAAATTAATGAGTTATTTATTCTTGTTTTGATAGCATCATTGAACCAGCACAATTTAAGGAGAATGAGCATAATGATCATTATTAAGAGAGAAAAGCTTGCATAAAAGTATTTATTCAAAGTATATTAATATTATTTAAATGCAAAATCTATGCTTTACATAAACAAAGTGTAATGGATTATATTTTTTATCAGAAAAGAATCACTTTTTTGGTACAAAAAGAAAAAAAAAAAAAACAAGAACAAACATGAAATATAACAAAAAAAAAAAAGGTACTTGATATGTTCCAAAAAATTATCTTAATCAAGCATGAATCTTGATGTGCATTGGGAGAGAGAACTCCGATTATTTAATTATATGTACTCTAGTGCGAATGAAGTGTCTTGATAACATGAGACGGCTGACATCAAACATAGCTTGATTCGAGTCCAAGTGAGCCCGGATCATGTGCTTAAAGCAAAGTAGGAATCTTTGAGAAATATATTGAGGCATCAAATAATCTCTAAAATTGACAAGTTTATAGTCAAATCTAGCATTTTGACGAGATAAATCCAATAAGCTCAATATCACTTAATTTTGACATTAATATGACACTTAAATACTCGTAAAATATCATCAAGTTTTAGGGATCACTTTGAGACATCCAATGGAGTGGTCTAGATTCATGCAATATTTACGGGGATGTCACTCACAAAATCTAGAGAATAGACACATACTCTCTTCATGCGGGGTACCTGAACTTGGAGGAGAAAGTCGCGAGAGCTATAAGTTCTTAAGGGTGCCCGAGCTCCACCACTGTCAGACCAACGTAGGACCACCACCATCACCGAACCACCATTTTTCAGCCACCACCATCGCCACCAACGGACCACATCGTTGGGCAGCCACCGCTGTCGAACCTCCACTACAAATCGCCACCGTTGCCGCAGTCGGACCACCACTGTCGGATCGCCGCAAACTCTCTACCACCCTTGCCCAACCACTGCAGTTGTCGTCGTTGAACCACTGTTGTCCGACAACCACCACTCACTAACCGTCGTTACTTGGCCGCCACGGTCGCCATCATTGGACCATAACTATCGAGCAGCTGTAGCTGCATGACCACCACTGCCCAGCCCCCAAAATCGTCACCTCCGAACCATTGCAGTAGATTCACCACCATCATCAGACCACTATTTTCCGATCATCACAATAACTCTCATCTGACCACCATCGTCTAGCCATTGCTGCTGTGCGCCTACCATTATCAATATTGTTAGACTATCACTATTAAATCACCGACCACTATTGCCCGAGCACCATCATTATTATCACCAACGCAGGACCACTGCTACCCGGCCACCACTGTCGCTATCTCGAGACCACTGCTACCGGGACACTTAATGTAATATCATAACAAATTACTACTAACTAAAATTTGATAGGCAATTTTTTAAAAAGGTCAACTCTCATATAAAATGACAAAATAATGTTGTTGTGCTATGCTATATGATAAAAAATACACAATCTATGTTATTCCCGTACGTATATTTGTATTATAAGAAAATATAGAAAGATGGACGTGAGTAAATTTTTTATTTAATATGTATGGAAAGACTGCTATCGTTTTCCCCATGCGGCACCCTCTTTAATTACTTGACAAGGCAAGAAAATGACCCTACAAATAAAAGTATAAATTAGCAATCATGCATGAAATTAATGCAGGGAGGGAAGAAGCCAAGTTGCACAACTGGCAACTGTGACCGCATCCACATCGTGAATCCATGTCAAGATCTTCTCATGCCCACACATTACATCGGGAAGTTTGCAGGTTTTATTTTGAGAATTTACATGCATACCTCCGGCCAATTCCTATGTATTTATACCTATATTTTATGTTTTAGGTTAATTTATTGTACACCTATAATGTGTCAGCACGAATGTCACAAAAATTCAATGGTCCTAAAAGACAAAATGCGATCAGAGATGATCCACTAGAAGTCAAAGATCATAACAAAACAAATCCACATAATAACTAAGAGTAATACGAGAGAGTGTATAACACCTGTTGAATAATGACCCTTTATTCAATCATGGATATCCTCCAAGGCAAAACTACTGAGTCCCTTGAGACAACGCTATGGCCATCTAAGGGAATAATCTCAAAGACCAACCCCACCAACGATCACTAACACATAATCTAGCACCTACACAACTTCTGGGCAACTTCCTTGTTGGAGGGGTGGAGCTAACCATCAAATTACGGTAAAGTTTCCTCTACCCGATAGCCTAGCTTCATCATAACAACAGGGGTCATCCAGAGGAGATGATAATTAGTAAACAATTCCACAACTCGGTCGACCCCACACCACCCCCACCCGAGCCCCCCTATTCGGGTCGACCGAAGGTCTCTGGCCGAGCCGACCAAAGGCTCAATACAATGGGGAACTAAAGTATTTTAGTGTAGTCGATCAAGGACACACGACTCGACCAACTGAGATCCTAAATTTCAGTTGTTTGAGAGTCATAATCCAACCAACAGAAGGCCCTCAAATAAGTCGAATGGAGCTTCAGTTTCAACCAACTGGTGTATGAGATAACCAAGTAAGAGACATCTTTTAATTTTATTCATGTATTTATCTATGAACTAAATACCTCATGGGGACCTTATTTCAATTAAGGGTAGGCAGGCGGTTGTATACTCTATACCACCGAGTCTATAAATAGGGGATCATTTATATAGTAATAGGTTAATGAACTATTCAAGATAACCTAGATTATTTTCCACTCTCTTTCTCTCATTCTCTCTCTCTCACTCACTCATTCTCTCTCTCATGTTTGTATACCTTGGGTGTGCTTATGGGATGATTTCATATTCAAGAACCTAAAAAGTGTTGTGAGCATGGAGCATGACAAAAATAAGAAGAAGAGTGAAACCTATAGAAGAAGCCCATCATAGAGATGCAAGAAACATGGTTTGTACTAGAGAATTTATAGAATAACAAATTCAAGAGTTGAGAGACGTGATTCTGTGTCAAATGCTAGAGTTGATCAGAGTAGTCCTTGAAGGAAATGAGCAGCTTTCATGAAACCAAAGTCATCAAGAGTAAGAGCTTAAACCCCAAGGCGGCTAAGCAACTTGGGGGGACGAAGAGAGTTGCTGAATCCCAATTTTAGTTTAGCGCTAGATCAGCGCTCATGCGTAGATAGTAAATTGGGATCATGAAGGTCCCCCTACTGGTCGGAGAATGCAATTTTTAAGCAAATTTATGTCGCTAAACTCCAAGAGAAGTTCAAAGCATATCGCTTGATCCTTACAAAGGCCGGTTTGACCCACCAATCACATCGCATCATTTGAGTCATCAGTTTGCTTTTTAATGTTCATTGACATGTTAAAATGTTATCTTTTCATTACAATGTTGAGGAAATCAGCCCTTATATGAGTGGATTATCTACAGTGGTAATCTCATCCTTTGTTGAATTCAAGAGATTGTTTGGGGCTCAACTTGTAAATGCACAAAAACTATGATATAACATACAAACCTTGTGGTAGGTCTAGCTCGACTAACGCCATTTTAATTTTTTGATTTGTTCCAGCTATCTTGGGAGGAGTCACAACACTATCAAAACATGTCAGCCAAAAAAAGGTCTTAGGCATGGGATCTATGTTGGTCGTCGTCATTCCTAAGTACAAATCCTATCTACCACTCATCTTCACCAATATCGATCTATCCTTAGAGGAAACCCCTACAACGACATTGTTGTCATCATTGCCTTAATCAACAACTACAAGATTAGTAGTTTTGGTTGATACTTGTAGCTTTGTGAACATTTTTTTCAAACCAGTACTCAACAAGATGAACTTTCTGGCTGAACGATTCGTAGCACTAGATAGATCTCTCTTTTTGTTCTAGGCGGGGAAAAAAGTAGGCTCTCAAAATGATAACAGTACAAGTCACCTGGGGAGAGGATAACAAATAAATTATGAACATGAAGGAGTTTCTGGTGGTAGATTTATCACCGGCTCACAACACAATATTCGATCGCCTATTAGTAGAAGATTGCAAGGCTGTGGTATCTACCTTCTATGTGGTGTTAAAATTTTTTGGTGGTAATGAGGTGATAAACATGTAGGAAAATCTGGAGAAGTCTTGGAACTGCTATCATTAGGCAATCTTCAGTGTCGAGCAAAAACCACTCAATTTCTAGCACCGATAGGAAGGGGGACTTGAGACCAATGAGACTATCCTCAAAGTATTTGTAATTGAAGGGGAGCCCAGTAATTATTTCCTAATTAGTGACGCTTTTTATGCATGGATTAAATACTCATTTATTGATAACAACATCTTCCCTAGTCGACAATGGAGATGCCCAACATACCATTGGGTGTGCCTTGCCATCAGTTGAATGTCAATCCAACCACTCGAACTATGTAGTAGAAGATCAAATCCTCAGTAATGTCACTGATGGTGCTAATCAAGAAGGAGGTGAAAAAGCTCAAGGAACCCGATTACAACTGGCAGGTGTAATACCCATCCCGGGTTTCCAACATGGTCATTGTGTAGAAAGCCAATGATAAGTGAAGTATGTGTATTGATTTTACCAACTTGAACTTCACTTACCCATAAGACAATCACCCTCTATCAAGTATCAGTGCACTAGTGGACCTAGTAGTCAGACATTGGGGATGAGCTTTTTGGATGTTTTCTCTAGCTACCAGCAGATCAAGATGTACTCAACGGATGTTGAAAGGATTTCTTTCGTTACTAGTGACAATTATTTTGTTACACTGTAATACCTTTTGGGCTTAAAAATGCTGGGCCACATATCATCGCCTCATGGATGTAAGTTTTTCTAACCAAACGGCAAGAATACTAAGTTTCGTGTTGATGATGTGCTAGTCAAGAGTCAGTTGACCGAACAACATATAATTGACTTAAAAAAAAATTGAAACACTTAGAAAATTTAATATGAGACTAAAACTATTTAAGTGTATATTTGGAGCCTCTATAGGTAAATTTCTGGGTTGCCTCTTAATCACAAAGGGAATCAAAGCCAACCCTGAAAAGGCATAGGCATTGATGAACATGACTTTTCTTTGAAACACCAAAAAATTCTAAAAGTGGATCAACCTGAAAGCATAAAAGTGGATCGACGTGAAAGCAAGACTTAGCCAATTTATCTCAAAAGTAAGTTATTTTTAGACATTAAGGAATTACAATATGAAACAATCAATAATTCAAAATAAAATATTTACATATATAACATTTAAGTGTCATAATCATTTCAAAATATATCATATTAGTACATTTAAGAATATAATTAGTAATATTTTTAATGTGATGTTAAAAATTCATTTTGCTATATAGATAGATATAAAATTTTTACTTGTTAGATCTTTAAAAAGAAAAAAAAAATTGGGTGATTTGTATTGTGAATCCATCAAATTTTTTTAAACCCTTGGAATCAAATAGCTCAGTTTATGCTAGAGCAATTCATATTTTATTCAGATTACTACGTCATTTGAAGTCCATAAAAGGTTTGAAGTAGCTTCGGTTACATACAAGATTAAAAAGAGTTGCCTTAGATAGTTTGGTCATGTTAAACATCAGCCATCAGATGACCCTCTTAGGTGAGTAGCTATCTAGCTGTTTTTAGATTTAAGTTATGTTAGGAAAGGTAGTGGTAGACCTAAAATGACGTGTATGTTGTATAAATAAGATCTTAATTTATTAGAATTAAATGAAAATATGACACTCAAAAGAATACAATGGAGAAAAAGGATTCATGCAACCGATCCCATGTAGTGGAATAAAAGCTCGTTGTTGTTGTTTTTGGTGACGGTAATGTCGTTATTGTTGTCATTATTATTGTATCATAATTTATTCCGATATTCATCACGATGTTTAAAGATCAAATAGCGAGAACAAACTTTTATTTTTTCCTCGGAAATATACAGTTGGGGACTTCTACTTCTTCCAATGCAACAAAAGAGTATCATTTTTGCTAATCCAAACCAAAATACTTAGATGCTTCAATAGATTTTAAAATCCGGCAATAAAACAATTCATCCAGCTGTAGTCCATCGTTTTGCCACCCGCTGAATACTAAACAAAAGGCATAAACAATTCTGCCATTTTCGATCTAGCATTGTAGTTTTGAACACTAGTTTGGTTTTACCAAAGATCATATATTAAACGATTTTTATGTTAGTTTGTAGTCTCTAACATGATTATCACATTGCCGACGCCACCATTTATTTTCCTGAATTTATAAATTTTCATGCTATTTCAATGTCTGAAATGCATTGAGTAATACACATGTTTGTTTGCATTGGATGTAGACCTTGTCATGAAAATGAAAACTTATTTTACATGACATATCTTAGATATGTATGAAAGCACAATGCACTAAAGTATGGTAGCTAATATAATTTCTTTTCTATATCATACAAAATGCTTTTTTTTAATAAAGAATATCAATTTATATTTAGAATATATTGTTAGAATATATGAATGTGGAAATAATATTCATTAAAAGGCATAGATTAATAGGAAAAAAATAAAAATAAAAGCATCAATCATTGAGCCATGTCCTTATTCCCAAAAATTAAGAACATATTATTAAAAATAGTTATCCAAATGCAAGTCATATTAATTTATTAATGGGGACTTTTAAGCAATTTTTTTCCCAAAAAACTAAATAATAAAAATTTCTATAGCTTTCATGGACAACTGTTGACAACTGGCTTTTAATAGGACTTTTATTCTTCTTGGATAGACTTGCCCGCCCTACACTAATCAATCAAAATTCATCCCATGAGCTCCAATGAGTATCACATTGGCTAAAAATAAAATAAAAATTCTCAAAATAATGGGTTCAAATGCTCTAATTGGCCAAATATATATATATATAATCAACCCTCAATGTATATTTTTTTTAAAGCAATAAATAAAAATATGGAGCTATATTTTTCATTTTCAAGAGAAGAAATTTAGAAAATTGAATATTATGATAATTTACTAATAAACTTGTTAGATATGACTCATATATCATAAATGGGACAGATGCTGGAGCGGAGCGGAAATATATGTCCAATCGGGGGAGTTTCATTATATGGGTTGAGGGTGCGGGGGCAACACCCTGCGGATTGGTATAGAGTTAATTTAAGTAGTTACATATTGTACTGTAGAGTTATATATATGTCATGTTTTCAAACCCTAGGTGAGATTCTGAATCTTGTATTATGTAATCTTTTTTGAATATTGAAAAGGAAATCGCCGCTCTGCTCTCGAGAATGTAGGTATCTTTGCCGAACCCCGTAAATCTCTGTGTATTCTTGTAGATTTATGTTGATTCTTATTTTTCCTCGCCCTAATTTCTCAACAAAAATAATGACAAACTAAAAAAGATATACATAATTGATGAAGCTACCTTGCAATGGGCACTTCTCCAAGAGCCACCATGTGAAACTTCATTTTTGTAATTTTTCTTAAATTAAATGTATTTTAATATGAATTTATTAAAAAAAAATATGTGAATTATATAGTCTTAATAGTATTTTTTCTTAATTATACTCATTCTGAAATAATTTCGATTTTATATTTATCATAATTAAAACTTAATTCGAAAATCTTGCCAACAGTTTTTCTATCTGAGCGGCGCCACATCACTTTTAAACTAAAATCAACACTCCTTTTTAATAATACAACTAATTATTTAATTAGAACAAAATAATTGCTTATAATGCTTGAAACTATGCAAATCATTTTTCAAATCTTTAATATTAAGAATTTAAATCATCGCACTATTTTTAATGATTTAATCATTGTAAATAATATAATTTAGTAACAATAAAATGAAATGATTAAGAGTTAACTTCAGACTTTAATTCTCAATCAGTATGTTAATCATATTCAGTATAAGTTGAAAAAAACCATTAAATAAATTTATCTTAAATAAAAGTCCAAAATGATTACATTAAAATTAATAATATTATATTTAATCTAATATGATTTAAAGAAATAATAAAAAAACAATACAAACTAAATAAAAAGTATAATTTTTTTAAAATTTTCATAGTAAAAATGACAAAATAATAATAAAAAAAAGAAATCAGCAAACTGATCAACCCATGTTGCGCCATATGGCATCATGGATGACAATTTTATTGATTTTGTAATTTTTTTTTTATCTTTTTATAATATTAATTTTTTAAAAGTAAAAAGTGTCAAAACGATCCCTCAACTATTTTAAAAAGGACAATTTCGTCCATCAAACTAGTCTCCAATTAATTGAAGAGGGGTTAAATTAGAGTATTAAAAATAGGGGTACTTTTGGAATTATTTGTCATGAGCCAAAATCTATGAATATAGATGTTAGATGTCTCTAATGAATTTTTACTTCTTTATTTATGATTCATATATTTTTCTTTCTACTATTTCTTTCATAATTTAGAAAATTTAGCTTGAGGTGATTTTTTTATATTAAAATATAATAATTTTATATTATACATTAAAATAGAAGAAGTCTTTTCAAAAATTGAAATGCATATATATATATATATATATATACATACATATATGTTCTTTAAATATAGAAAATCATATAGATCTCACAATAGTTCTTTTAGTGGTGGTGGTTGATTGAAGTTGTAATATTTTTCAATATATTTAATTTTTTTATATTGTTATCATTTTTATAGTTCCAGTTCGAATGTATGAGTTTAACCCCTGCAAATTTATTGAAATTTCTTAAAAACATATTTTTTTTAACTCAAAATCATCATCATTTAAAATATGTTACTTATATGATGTTAAGTGAGACATAAGTCACAAGAAATTATAATTCATTAGGGCATGCAAATTGCTTATGCATTTTTTTTAAATAACTAGCTAGCAATAATATGAAATAAAAACAACTTTAGTTTCATTAATAGTATATTGTAACCAATTAAAAGTTATTTAATTATGAAAATTATTAATATAATTAAATTACTATTCTTTGAAGAAGGGGGTAACAATAATTAATATTCTTAATACTCTAATACTTCTTAAATAATCATAATTGAATAAGTCTCATCGTGCTGATCATGTTTAAAAAATCATAATTACTTGATACATATTTCACACATATTCTTAGATTTTGGCCCATGACATCCTAATAAACATAATTCAAAAAATACATCTACTTTAATACCATAAACCCCATTTTAAATTATTTTTGTAACAACGAGGCTACTTCAACCCCAACCCTCTTCAAATAGTTGGGGAGTAATTTGACATTTTAAAAGTCAATGACTAAAATGAACCCCTTTGAGGGTCCATTTTGGCACTTTTCTCATTTTTAAAAAATTACAATTCTAAAATTTCTTCTCAAAAAAATCAAACAACCTACCACTTTTCTTTTTTATTGCTCATTTTTTTAATTTTAAATGTTGGAATATTTACTGTTGAGAAATATTACATGCACTGAAATAAATAAAATAAGAAAAATAATAAAAGTTGTAATATTATTTTTATTGAAAATTCAAAAATAAAAAGAAAGTCGTGGGGACTGATTCAGTTAAAATGTTTTTATTTATGTATGCTGACTCAAGAAATACATTTTCTTAATGATAGAAGAGGAAATTATTATAATCAATTAAGCAAGAACTGTGGATGATGATTTTTATGTTTAAATAGAGTGAGCTTTCGACATTGTAGTAGTTATCAATAGATCATTGGTGATTTGATCGATTATTTTTCATGTATGATGGAGACCAACAAAGAAGAAGGTGTTCATGGACCGTAGTTATTATAATACACATAAATATTAGTGTTGACAATGGCTATTAGCATAGGAGATGAAAACATGGCATTGGCCTTGCTAGCAATAGTTGGCCTGGGCTTGATGCCAATGATGGTTGTTGACCTTATTGGTGATAAGAAATATCAACTTTGGTGGTAATGAGAAGTGAAAGACATATTCGTGATGACAAACACTGGATACTAGTAGGCAAGCCTCTGCATTGCTTTCCCTTGAAGTCTTTCACGTTTTTTCATCCCCACCTCTATAAATTTGTGAAAGTATAGCAATCATAATATGTTGAAAAGGGACAATCTATCAACTTCAAGTATATATTATAATATTTCATTAGAATTTCAATGCTATTTAGTCTTGATAGTATTATATTATTTGACATATCAAAACTAATTGATGAGTACTATTTCAAGCCAAAACGAGCCGAAGACGAATGAAAAAAAATTTGTTCGTGTTCGGCTTGTTTGCATATCGAGCACAAAAAAGTATTGGTGTTCGGCTTGTTAACTTAACGAACGAATAGATCACAAGCTTCTTAACGAGCCGTACACGTACTGTTTGCAAATAACGAGCCTATTTAATTGCCTTAATCACGTCCAACAATTATGCACCGCCATTAATTGTCACTCATCCGTAATGTTGTAGGTCGCCAGTAACTTTTATCTCCAACATGCTATTTCTGATCATATTTTATATTGATATTTTTTTCTTCAAATTAAACTTAAAATAATAAATACCTAAATAAATTTTATAACAAATTAAATAACTTCAAAATATTTTTAATATAATAATAACATGCATTCTTTTTAGGAGATTTCACGAGTTTCCTAGTTACAAACGACGCGCCTCTCAGCATGGGCGTATCGGGAAATGGGCCTAATGGGCCTCCACTCACGATTCCTAACCTGTTCAATCATGAAAACCTTCAT
>NW_018250811.1:12819-17063 GCF_001263595.1 Phalaenopsis equestris | reverse complement strand
GGAATATATATATATATATATTCGCATTTACAAAAGTACTAGCTAATTCATATGTCATCATATATCTAATAAGTAAACTTTACATTTTCCATTTATGCCACCCAAACCTTTTATATTTCATAAATATATCATAATTTTAACTTGTAAAAAAAAATTGAAATACTCAATTTCAACCATAAGTATGGTGGGATGTATGTAAAATTTTAAATTTAAGTCTTAACTGTATGTAAATACATCAGAATTGAGTTGTATGTATGTAAATCTTTATTTTTTTTTATTTAGCTTTATTAATTAATTATTATTATTTATTTTTTTTTGTAAATTTTTGGAAAGTAAACATAAATACATAGTAATATAAAATTAATCCAGTACCTTAACAAACTTTAGTATATAAGTACATAGGTCACTATTAAGCTTAAGTCGAGTACTTTAACAGGAACGAGCTTTAAATACTATTGTTCAAGATCATAAATGAATAAAAAATTAATATGTTCAAGCGTGTTCATTTAAACTTGTTTAATTATTTAATTAAAAAATCATAAAAGAATAGTAATCAAACTGAGCCACGAGTATCTCGTCGAATACTTATTCATTTGCGACTTAGCCGCAGAAATGTTAAGACGTCTATGTCGCTATTGCATATGACCATAATCTTACATTGATGAACAAAGATTGGTGAAAATACTTTTACTTTCATTGAAGTTCATACATTCGAAAAATATTTTCGGGTATATAAAAAAATTTCATAAATTTTTATCTTGTGCTCTTTGAACACAAGACAATAAGGTACAATTAAAGTTAATTTGCTCAATGTGATTTTAAGAAAGGGAGAAATTTACATACACACAATACAATTTTTATATGTTATGTATCTAACACTATTAAAATTTGATGTTTATATTTGCAGCACCATGGCATTATAAACTTATACATGCAATGTGCAGTTCAATTTATCTTATTGAGGAGTTCATTAACCTAATATGATAAGATGAAAAGTAAGTTCATCATGCTGCAATTGAATGTTGTACTCGCCTAAATACTTGAGTCAAATTTTTCATTGATCTCAAGCTAGGATAAAAAAAGTAGAGAGGGTTTATGAAAGAGTCAAATTTTTCATTGATCTCAAGCTAGGATAAAAAAAGTAGAGAGGGTTTATGAAAGTTGTGTTTTGCCCCCACTTTAAAAGCTAGGATAAAAAAAGTAGAGAGAAAATAGTGATTTTTAAGAAATATTATCTATTTTATGCAAGAGCATAGCTACTAAATGAGAATTCTCTAAATTAAAAAAATCTTCGAGTAACGAATATTGTTACATTTCTATTCAGTTCATCTTTTCCTCCCATTATTCCTTTCAAGTCGTGGGTGTTTCCTTTGATATAATGGTCGGCCGGAGTAGTAAACTTTCCCTTTCTCATCTACTTCATCGTCTCTCATCAATGTTCATAGATTGTCTTGTACGAAAACTCTAGAGAAGTATAAGATCACTCAACAATGTATGAAAACCATGGAGGACCCCCTCAAACCCGAGAAATATTTATGTATGGAAAACGCATGCAGCTCTCCATGTGTGATCCTCTCCCAATAACTTCTCAATAACCTCTGTAAAGGATATTAGGGGTTATTGTGGAGTTATTTTGGCGTTATTTGGAGTCAATACCCTCCGCAAATACACTTTCACATTTTCTCTGGTGTTAGGATATTGACTCCAAATAACGCCGAAATAACTCTGCAATAACTCCCCAATAACCTTCGCAGAGGTTATTGAAAAGTTATTGGGAGGGGATTACACACGAAGAGCTGAGTGTGTTCTCCGTACATAAATATTTATTACCTTCACCACTCCAATAATCTCGACATCATGGTCATCTCACTAGGTTCTCAAAAGAAATAACTATACCTTTTGGAGCCATGCATGGTAATTACATTGTCTGCCAATAAAAAATGGGGGTATTCTGATAGCTTTCTTCCAAAGCCAATATGTATGAAACCCATTCTTTTTAATTCTTGGCAAGAAGCAATAGTGTGGTAATCTTCTGGATGATAAATTCATTATCAATGGAGATAGTTAGAATGGTAGTAAACCTAGAATCTATGTCGGAAATATAGGTTGATCTCAAAGCTAGCTTCCAACAAACTTCCAAAAAGAATTGGTAAAACAAGAACATAACTATGTAAGTACATAGTGCATCTACTTCACAAAATTGATAACAATTTGAGAAGAGCTAAAAAATTTAGGACTCATGTGTGAGTGTGGTTTTTATAGTTTGAAAGTGCCTAATAAATCATGCTCTATCAATTGATAGATAATACAATCTTGTTATTCATGGGTAAATGAGATTTACTTCTAAAACTGTGGTTGAATCTTTTTTATGGACACTATTTCTTCCATCAATAAAGCTATTTCCCTTATCTCTCTTGAAGAAAATTAAAGAGACATAGGAAACAAAATCCCAGTGTTGATGGAAACAAAATTTTGGCATATTTATCAAGAACATCAATTTTTTTTATCATGGAGAACAAAAAATGTAGTCATAGGAATCACCCATTTGGTAATTATTATAAAAACCATTATCACACAAAGGAAATATGCTACAATTGTATGATTATCCACACAGGTTAAGAGAGGGCAATGCAATTGAAGTAAATATATCTCATAACACACGAGTTTGTCCAAAAAACCTACGTTTTTGATAATCAAACATCCATGGACATAAAAAAAGTTATTACTGATGATATAGGTTTCTTTCAGAATCACAACAAACAATAATGTCAACTTCTAATCTCTATGATTGCCAACCATTTTTGCATAGCTGCCAATAACATTAATAATAGCATTTTGAATGTAGGTATTGAGCCAACTATCCATGTTATAGGCACGTGTTTCTCGATTTAATTTTATTAAAAAACAAAAACTAATAAATATTGGATAGTTAATTCGATTTACTCACAACATATTTGTCCAAATTCTACTATTTTCTGGTCAATGAAATCTCTCTTTAACTCCTTGGTTACATTGGCAAATCAAATTCAAATCCCTGTTCGTTTTTTTGGAGTCATTAAACATAATAACAATCTAATTGTGCATGGTATTTTGTTTTTTCTAGATTTTAAATTTAATTTTGTCTATTAGTGCTCTCACCTCTAAGAAAGAATATGTCATCATTTTCTTCCATGAATATTACAAAATTTAGGGGAAACATTTTAGGAGGATGACTAGCAATAGTGATGAATAAGATAATATTTACATTCTTAATATTGTTTCTTTGGATACAAAATTGTATTAAATACAACCTTTGGCATAGTAGGTTGGGACATCCATCAAATGAAAAACTAGATTGTCTCAGAGATGTACTAAAATGTGATGTATATAAATTTAATAAAAATAATCATTATTACATTGTATTCATGCTGAAAAGCAAAGATTAGCATTCATATCACAAAACACTGTATCAAAGTATATTTTTGACCTTATTCATTGCCACAATTGGAAGCCTTATCTAAAAATAATTATTTTATTATTATTGTTGATGATCATAGCAATTTTGCATATCTACTTAAATACAAATTTGATGTTTTTATAGTCATCCCTAAAATTTTCAATATGATTTCTCAATTCAATAAGTGAAGCTTAAATAATTTTTATTAGATAATGCTAAAGAAACTAAATTTCTATTTTTGTATGAGCATGGAGTTATTCGTGAATATTCTTGCACTGATCAACCACAGCAGAATTTATTTGTGAAACAAATACATCAACATCTCTTAGGTGTAGTATGTGCATTGTACTTTCAATCTATAATGCCTACTTTGTGCTAGAATGAATGTATTTTAATAATAATTTTTTTAATCAACAACACACCTTCACATTTTATACATATTAAAACACTTTAAGAGTTGTTATATATTGCAATAGTTGATTTCTCACTGTTTAGGTGTTTGGATGTTTAGTGTTTGCCTCCACATTTCCCAGACACTATACTAAATTTCAAGCATGAGCTAACACCTATATTTTCTTAGGCTATCCATTAGGAATGTGTTGACCTCACTTTTGATTGAGGATTAATTTTCCCTCTTTAGTTGCCTAAGGTCTAGCCATAGGACTTTCCTGTTGACTATTCCTAGAAAGACTAGAAAAGTAACCCTCACCATTAGAAATTCTAAGCCTAAACATAAGATGAAACTTCTCGGTCCTCGTTGAAGTTCCACATATTGGTCATAACCTTTAGCACTTAGTAGGTGGGGTCA
>NW_018250811.1:6708-12768 GCF_001263595.1 Phalaenopsis equestris | reverse complement strand
TGTCTGACCTTAGGGTTAGCCGTTAGCCCTAGGTGTTGGTCTAGAGCTAGTTCACTCACCTACACTCACTCTGACCCACAATCAGTCACAACCCCTAAACTCAAAATGGTTTATAAAATGTCTGACTTTTATCCCTTTATTCTTTTGGGAGACTCATGAAGATGGTCCCTTAAATCCACTAGCTCTAGGCTAGGGTTTAGCTAAGACCAGTGCATAGAGGACCTAAATGAGGATTCCATTAGTTCATAGTTCACATATTGTGGTTCGCTTCCCAATTCTACCAAAAATACTGAACTTGACCATTTGCCCCTAAATCCACCCAAATTACCTAAATGCCCTTGAAACCTTAAATTTGGAAAAAAATTCTCAAATTCACTCAAAATACCCAAATTTATTCAAAAATCATTTCAAACCATTTCAAAATACCCAAATACCCAAAATCACCCAAAAATTCCAAAATTATCAAAATACCCCCAAAGTTGCCAAAAATTACAAAAATACCCTTGGCACCCCAAACTTTCCCAAAACCTCCAAAATCACTTCAAATGTCTCCAAAATCAATTTGAACCCTTTCAATTGAACCCAATTTTGCCAATTTGACCATTTTGACCAAAACTCCCCAAATTACCTTTAATGGCCCAATTTCCCCCAAATTTACCTTAAATGTCCATCAATTGGGCCCCAATTCCCATCAATTTCAATCCTATACTCAAATTCATCCTTAATATTATCAATCCAAACCAAATATAAGCCTAATGGACTCATGCTTTTAGCTTAATTTTGATCAAAATCAAAACCCCCAATTTTGACCATATGACTAAACCTTACCAAATTGAACCTCATAGCCTACTCAATTTGCCCAAATTTGAATCCTAAACTCTTCATAAAAATACTAAATATGACCTTTAATTGGCCTTGGGGAAGCCTCAATTTCACTTAACTTTAACCCAAGTCCAAGAACTCCAAATTTTCCCCAAATTGGCTATGTCTCCAAATTACACCAAATTGAAAGGCTTAACCCCAAAATTTCCACTTCATTCCTTCATGAAAAATCTTCGTAACATCTTTTTTGATCATTTTGAACATTTAATTGAACCAAAAACTCCCAAGATCCTTCAAATTGATCTTCCAATTGGACTCAAAATCATTTCAATACTTCACCAAAAATCTTCATGACCATAATCCATACAATTTTGATCAATAAATTGGGCTCAAAGTTTTGGATAGCCTAACCCAAACCCAACTCTTAGCCATTTGGATCCAAATTGGACCCATGCACCAAAATTAACTTACCCATCACAAAAAAACAAAATCGACCCCCCCCCAGCCACTAAGTACACTCTATCGACCAGGCTAAACCCCCTTGGACCAGCCATGGTGACCTATGGACCATTGGATCCCTAAATTAATGGATTTATTCCCATTTATAGGACTTAACCAAAAATCTCCCCCATCATCACTGGCCATTGAAAGTTAACCATAATTAACCCTCCCACTGGCTCACCTGACCTCCTGGCCACCTCCTCTGGCCTTGCCGGCCAGCCTAGTGGCCAGAAAACACCAAAACCGAGAGCTCCAAGCCAAAATTCAAACCCAAACTCACCCATCTGAGCTGGTCAATTCCAATTGGCCTTAGCACCTCAAAATCCTCCACCTAAGCACCATTTTGCACCCCTCAATTGGCCATGACATCACCCTAGGACATTTTATTTAAACCTCACCTCCATGGCCAAAAGAAAAAGAGCTAAAATTTTCTTGATGAAATTCTGAGTAAACTCTGCCAAACTACTCTCAGAGACTCCCTAAGACCTCCTCAATTCAAGCCCACCATTTTCCCCTACTGATCCCCACTATGGAAGCTGAATTTTGAGCTCAAATTTCTGTCAAAACCAGGATAGAACTCTCCATAGCTCCACAATGAACCAAACTCCAATTAAAGTGAGAGAAGTTGATTCCCCACAAAAGCTCCCTCTGAAATAACCTCTAACCTAGCTCTAGACTAACACCTGAAAACCCCCTTGATCGAATTCATACCTAGACCATTCACCAAGGCTTGGGACTTCATCCGAAGGTTTGTTGGGACCAATCAAAGCTACAACAACCATCTGATTGAGACCTCCCCTCTCAGACCAAGGTATTGAACCCTAACTCTATCCCGAGCTTATTTTTACTCTTCATACATATTTAGTGTATTTCATATTGTATAATCCATATAGATAGGTTTATCTTTAGTAGATGAATAGATGAATGTTTAGAAACAAACCCCATGCTATTTGGTTGAGTCTAGGCCAAGATCTTAAGGTTTTAGTGTGAAAGGCTCATGGGTTAGGTTACTTGGAGACGATAACGGAGAGTCGTCCGATCGCACATGTATTCAACAAATGGAGGAGATCAAGCCGGACAGATCCATGGTGCATAAAGCGTGGTCCGCGGGGGGGCGTGGAGGCTACGTGGCTAGCGGCGTCAAATGGAGGAGCGATGCGTGGAGCCTTCGGAGCGGACGAGGATGAGTTGGTGCCGCATGGATAAATAGAAAAATATGAAAATTTTGAATTATTTTAAATGCCTAAACTTCAAAAATCCATATCTTTCTCTAGAAAAAGCATAAAAATAAAAGAAAAATACCCTCTTGCTCAGTGAACAGAGGAGAATAATGTGGATCAAAAATAAAAAATTATTTTTAAACATATGATTTTAAATTAATTAAATCCCCTTTGTGGTATTTTAACTCTCTATGACTAAGGAGTGCTCACCTTAGCTTGAGATTTTTAGGGTTTATTCTTCATCACAAATCGGATGTTCTCTAATTTTTCCAAGGTCAGAGGGCATCTCTATGCTTCTAACCCTAATTTTCAAGCTAAGGTGACCATTCTGGCTTATTTTAATTATATAAATCAAAACATCACTTGAAAAATTATGAGAACAATTTTAGTAGGTTTCATGTGATCAGAGAAATCTAGGAAAAATATTGTGATGCTTTGAATCATCTTGTGAATTTCTATACTTAATTAAATGTGAATACCTTGTATTAATTTGTATAAATTAAATTAACAAAATCAACTCCACACTGTAGAATTTTGAAAATTATTTGGCTTAGTTTAAGCACTAAAGTGGATTTTTTAAAAAAAGCTTGTATTTTTGGACAAAAATAATTCTAATTTTGGATTTAAAATAATTAAGAATAATTAAAAATTTCAAAAATACAAAAATATTTCAAAATATGCCTAATTGTCCTCCGATCACTTGTGACTCAATAAAATATTTTTTTAATTTTCCTAAGATTAAAAACAAGTCTCAAAAGCTTAAAAATGAATTTTCTTTATTTCTCACCAAGATACTTATACTAAATAAATTAAAAATCACAAAAATATAAAATTTGATACTCTGATATTTTTGAACTCAGAGGAGTCTAATAAAAGTATAAAAATAATTTTTATAATTAAAACACTATTTTCTATTTTGATAAATCATGAAAATTGATCTAAAATAAAATAATAATAATAGAAATTTGATTCAAATAAACATGAAATTTTGCCTAAGTGTTTCTCTCACCTTTGGAAACCTCTACTAATTTTTCCATAAATATAAATTTTATTTTGGATAATTAAATAAATTAACCTTTGAAAAATCATATTTTCTACATTTAAATAATTATCTAAATTAAATCAAATTTTGAAAGGTCCACATGTTCTCGTCTAACAATATAATTACCTCATGGATATAACATTTTAAACCCTCAAAATCATTTGATTTGTGTTTAAAGAGTTATGAGGTGAAGTGCCCCAAGAGCAAAGTGGTAATTTTTTAGACTTTGATACCTTAATCAAAATTTAGGATTATCAAAAGGAAAATGAGTAATTTTGATCTTAATAAACATGTTTGGATGATTGAAATACATTGGGGTTAAAAGGTAGAAACCCATTCATTATGCCTACACAACATCAACAAATTCATAATTCTCCCAATCTTCATGACTTGGAAGTCAGTTGAGATCAGACGATTCTTGAGTGACGGGCTTAAGTCAAAAAGATGATAGTTTACTTTTCTTAAGCCCAACATTGAGGATGGTTTGATCATTTGATATGGATATATGTTACTTAAATCAAAATCTTGATAATCACCATTACACCTATTATGATTATTAAAGGCTTAGTAGTGACCTAGGCTCAATTTCTAAACTCAATTGATTGGATTTAGAAGATGACATAATCGGTGACTAACATATTTAAACATTACAGCCTGACTTTAACTATGGGCACCATAATCTTAAATGACTCAAACATGCCTTAAGGGCACCCACTAACATAACTTTTAAATGAAACATCAATTGAATAATTAAGTATCTTATCCTTGGGATAATTAAATTATTAAGCTTCAATGAGCAATTGGGTAGCCACACTCTAGTATCAGATGATTATTGAAATATTATGATAAGATTAAAATAAACTCGAGACATTTCAAGAGTTATTCAAAATGATCTAGGGCCACACCTTGAACATTTTGAAATTTATTAGATATTCTGAAGGGCAAATTGGACTTGTCATATTTTGTTCTAAAATTATCCACTAGGATCTTCCGAAATTCAATAAAATTATAACTTGAGGTTTGGTAGCTAAGCCTTCATCTACTCTTAAAACTTAAACCTTCTTGCAATACTTACAAGTACTAACCTTTCAGGTGGTGGAGCGAGAAGACTTAACAGGTACGCTTTTAAATTAATGCATTTACCCTCTTATACTTCTTATTTCAAGCTTGCATGTTAAACAATGATGTCACCCTGTATGAAAACCTAAAACATCTAGGATAGCCACAAAACCAAAACCAAAACTAAAATCAACCAAGATAAAAATTACCTCCACAATAATCAAAACATAAGACAACTCAAAATGTAATCACAAATATCATGAAACCACAATTGCAACTAAATTAAGACGTCTCTATCGGGTGATCCTGAATCCCTCGGAGGAGGTAACCTACAGTTGCTAATGAGACTTCCTACGATCTAAATGAAAGTACAAAATTCATTAAGTTGAGTTTAGTAAATTCATTTGGACTAAGTGAATCTGATAGAAAATAGTGGTACCGGAACGAGGGAACCCTAAGTCCTAATCGGTGTCAGTCTAATCAACTTTAACATGCCCCATAACATTTCAAGAACTTTAACCATACAGACATTTGATTTGACATCATAAACTGACACACTAGAAAGCTTGACTTAATCTCGTCATGTCGGGAAGCTTGGAGCTAGCACTGTGGGCAGCACAACCATCTTCAATAACAAGAGGATCTACAACATCACATCTTTTTTTGAAATTAAATAACTAGCCATAGGACTTCGAGGTTGTCTGCCTAATAACATAAATCCTCAACCTTTTCTTTAAGCCTTTGTGTGGCTCTGCTATGCAATATAAGTCCTAACACATCTTAGGATTCCAAGGTTGTCATCCGTCGTGACCTAAATCCTCATATCTTCCAGGCTATTTGTGTGATCGTTTCACACGAATGTAAGTCCTAAATAATAAAATTTACAAGATGAAATATTTAAATAATTTCTCTTCAAAACCGAAGTCAAATAGTTGGATAGCTTGGGAAGTCACCAAGGTTCTCCTCTAGATCTATGACATCCCCTAGTTCTTCCTCATTCGGACTCTACAACAAAATGTTCTAAATTTGAACCATTCCCCTTTCACACCTCTTTGTCTGATCTCGTTGAAAATCAATCCTTTTGACCTATTTGAAGATAATATTTCCTGATTTTTATCGCTGATTTTTATCTGACTTCGGTCATTTAAAATGTAGTTAACTATAGGGGCTTGCCCTTATAATGTAATTAACTATAGGGGCTTACCCTTATAGGAAGCTTATAGGAAGTTTTTTCGAACCCAGCTTAATATAAACCCTATTTAATTTTTCATATTAAATAAGGAAATTTGTGAGCAAATAAAATAGTTTCGTAGACTAAATGAATGTCATATATTTCTTAGTTAATTTGATCGAACCTCATCCTCAAGTCTTATGTTTATCTTTGGAGATAGATACAAGATTTGAGGTACAATGCTC
>NW_018250811.1:0-6430 GCF_001263595.1 Phalaenopsis equestris | reverse complement strand
ACAACATCGTTTGAGACTCTGTCATATTTAAAAGTAGCACACAGTTCTAAAAAACTAGCGAGTTGTAAGTTCAGATCTTCATTTGGTGTACCTCCAAATTGATTGTTTTGTACCATTTGGATAATAGCAGGTTTAAGCTTAAATGAATTAGCACCTACAACAAGATTTTGAATACTCAAATGAATTTCATCTGCTGTGGGATTTACATATTCTCTTAAAGGTCTCTGATGATGTTCATTTTCATTTCCATTATTATTTAAATTGCAAGCCATTCTACTAAACTGATCTTTCTCTTCTTTTTTTTTTCAAATTTTCCTAACAGTTCTTTCTAACTCAGAGTTGTACGGTACTAAATTTCATTGTACTAAATTTTCATATCTTACACTACACATAAACTAAATAAAGCAAGTAATTAAAAATAAGCAAACACACTAAAATAAGAAAATCTTCAAATTAAACTACAAACACACTCCTTTCTCATATTTATTTTTAAAATAAAATAAAATAAAATACTAATATTTTCTGTTACTTCCCCGGCAACGGTGCCAAAAAGTTGACACGGAGATTTGTATATGCAAATATTTATGCAGTTGACACCACTTAACGACACCAAAGATTTGATGCAGACAGATTTATATAAATATGTAATATAATCCTAACAAACACTTTTTATAAATATAATTTATCCTTTAAAACTTTTGTTAAACTACCAAAAATCTTTTTAAATATCAGTGCAAGTATACATGTCGTTCAAGCAATAAAGAACTCTAATAAAGTCCTAGATATCAATCCCACAGAGAAGTTGGAAAATCCTAAGGTAAATTATGAAATTTATTTTATAATAAAAACAAAATAAAGTAAAGTGAGAAATTTAAAAATTGACTACTCAGGTGAATGCTAATTAAAATACAGATGTAAGATTACAAAAATTAAACTAAACTAAATACTAAACTTTCAAAAGTAAAATTGTGAAAATTAAACAAAGTTTTTGTTTTAACGGAAAGTTCAAATTTAAGAAAGCATCATTCCCCTTTACAATGAGTATATGGTTTTTGAGGAAATTGAAATCATTTGAAAAAACATATAAAAACTGTTTTGTGCCAAATAGGAGCAATCCAATTTATTACCCTCTTCTGAGTGCTATAAAGAACATTAACTAATCCAGAGTTTGGTCCCTAATTTCGAAGTTAGGCTAGGAGGATACCGGCTGCCACTTCAGAGCTCCCATTACTCCCTCCCCTAAGGGCTAACAATCTTGCATTAGTTTCCAATCAACTGAACCAAATTGGGGGTTTTAATCTGTCACCTTAAAAGCTCCAATTTTGCATCCAACCAAAGTATGTTTCTCTATTTATTTGCACCCAATCCCATGGATGACACACTCTCTCATGAAATCAAATGTGATTCTCCCTATATTGTAGAAATCATATCTCATTTAAGAACATATGTCTCTCAACAAGTTTTAACATTTCAATTGGCCAAATCGAGAAGTAAATGAAAATCAGTGTTCAAATAAACACAAATTATTATTTGAAAATCTATTTTAAAAAATCATATCTCAAAGTAGGGAGTAGGATAGAGAAGACTACTCAAAATTCATGAGAAGGACATGATAAAACACATATTTCATATATAGAAATAAGTTTTCAAAACAAAAGAAATAAAAATACAACTTCTCTTACAATCCTTCCCAAGCAAATCCTTAGAAGTTCTCTCCAAGCATTTTTCTCTTTACAATCACTCCTAATTCTCTCTTAGAAGTGTAATGAAGAAGAAATCTCTCATATTCCCTCTCCTCTTACAACCCTAGAAGAAAATCTCCTCTTCTCTCTCCATCTCTAACTCACGCCACCCTTTCTACTCTCTCACGCCACACTACAAAAGCCTCTTTCAAGTCTTCTTCCTTTATTTTGGCCTACCTCCTTTGGAAAAGAATTCAAAATTCCCTCCATAATTCCCTCCAAAAGTCAACTTTTTTGAATTCAAAAGTTGTCATTTGATCCAAGAGTCATATCGCTTCAAAAAAGAACCTTTCAAAGTATATAGATGTATTAAATTACTCCAAGGGTTGTGTAGAACAAGTGTCCATTTGAAAATTCACGCAAAATTCGTCTTGAACCATCTTAATTTGAAAAATTCATCATGGGTGCATCATGCGCCGATCTAGCACATCATGCACCAGCTCTCTGGATTGTGGTGCATCATGCACCGATCTAGCACATCATACACCAGCTCTTTGGATTGTGGGGCATCATGCACCAATCTGGTGCATGATGCGCTAGAATCCAAAATTTGCTCTTTTTGCTCCAAAATTTGTCTTTTTTGCCATTTTTGCTCCAAAGGCCTAAAAATGATATACCTGCAAAAAAAACACAAAAATAACCTTCTTTAAAGTGCAACATCACAAAAAATAAGCATAAAATATGTACTTAAAAAAGTTTATTTTTTTGGTGTATCAAAGCCCAACAAGGGTAATGACGAGGCTATGAATAGGAACTAGAGGGCTGAGAAGACGTGGCTTGCGTAGAACTAGCCCAATTCCCAAAATAGTGTGTTTATCATATAAATTAAAATTTGTTTTGGAGATAGGCTTCAAAGGCTGAAGCTTCTCCTCTTAGCACCCAAAAGACATACCTGAATTTTGGCATAATAAGAAGATGGGTTCCTCAAACCAATAGTAGTTCCCCCATTGTGGTATTAACTATAGAATGGTAGATAAGGGACCCTATAGAAATAGATTTCATAGTTTGGATGCATAAGTTGAAAGTGGCTCTAACTCTGATGACCTCATTTAGATTGGTAGAGGGAGGAAGCTAAGTAAAAACAAAGTAATGTCTGGCCTTAAACGCTGCAATGAGCTTGGATGATAGAAAATTGATTTTATGCTCATTTCTAATTTTCCAAGCCATTTACAGTCAGTCAAAACTCTAATAGTCACATCTAAGTTGGTATCTATAGGAGTAAAATGAAAGTAGAAACTATCAGGGGCATCTCTTAAGCAAAATAAAACTTTGATACAGGAAGGAGAGATGTCCGCATGTTTCTCTCTCACATAGACCGACTCATCAGAAGCCTCATAAAGATTGGCATAAAATTCTCTCACTACGGGAATTACAACCACATATGAATTGTAACAAAAATATTTTGAATGCCGATTCACAATCATGCGTTCAACGACGCCTCTAGGGCTGATGAATCCACATTTAGCAATCAACTTCTTCCATGTCAAGAAGTCGTTGTAACGCTTCTCAGCTTTGGAGCTTACAAATTTCTTCTTGTCAAAAGAAGATTTTGATTTCTTGTCGTTAGTTTTAGGAGCCATTGAGAAGTATCAAAGATGAAAATTACAAGGAATAAAGATTTAAAATAATGTGAATGCAATCAAGATGCAAATCAAGGGTTAAATCAAAGATTTTTCCCAAAATCCTCAACTGAAGCTCTCCCAAACAAAAAATTCAAAAATCAAAGATGAAAATTTAAGGAGAAGGTAAAATGAGTGAAATTTACCTTTTATGAGAGATTTTCACTCATTAGAACCTCTTGGATTGAGAGAAATTGAAAGAAAATGAGGAGCCTTAATTTTTTCCTCTCGGTCATTGAAGAAGAAAAGGGGGAGAAAATACGCTGAATAGGGTGAACTAGGATGATTTTCGCCTTAATAGTAAAAAAAAACCAGGGTGGCGCCTATGCATCATGCTGCATGTTTATTGTGTCACTTAGACACCTAAGTGGGCAGCACCTAGGCGCCCAGATTGAAATTGGCCATGATCACTTGATTTGCAATATTCTTCCCTTCTAAGTGCTTAATCTCACAAAATATTTGTACCAATAGTACTCTATAACTAAAGATAAATATGGACACTCTTCCTCCTTTTCATCACATCTCTCTTCTGTTCTTATTAATCTCCAATGAAATCCTACTTTATTGACTATCAGGTGCTTTTGTGTATTTGGTAAGGAAAATATACTGGTAACTCAATAAGATTATTATTTCCAATCCAATGATTTCACCCATTTATCTCCAACTGATCGACTAGATGGCTAGTGAATTAATCAATTTGGCTTATATTTTGTCAATTCTTATGTGTTACCCTTAGAATTAAAATGTACACAACCTATGCAATAGAAGAATCATCCATCAGTCTTTCTAATCTCTAGATAACAAAGACCATCTTAATAGAAGAATTGGCTCAGAAATAAGAAGTAAGGAATTGAAAGGGACCTGTCCAATTTTTAAACTCAGTTTGTATGTTGTATATCCTATCATTCAATTAAGAAATATAGTGTAGATGATGCAGTTGATCCTTCTGCTACAAAAAGACATGTCAGAGTTCAGACACAATGAGAAGACTAAGGATAAATTCCTTGACTCAAGAGTAATGCCCCCTCAAGTCACACACTTTAAGTACAATAAAACAATCACCACAAAAGCAGAAAGACATCAACGTAGATTCAAGCACACAACGAAACACTAACATAAAAATACAAACATTGGTTGCCTCTCAAGAAGTGCTTAGTTTAATGTCCTCAGCCTGATGATGCCAGATATATTACTCAGGATGACACACCATCAAGACCTCATTTACCACAAGTCTTTCACCACCTAAGTATGGTTTTAAGTCCTTGTACATTCACTTTAAACACTCTACCACTCTTAGGATCTTTAATATGAATAACATCAATAGTCATGACCACATAGACTTAATTTTTCTTGGAAAAATTTTCAATCGTGTATTGTACAATAAAACCTCCTGTCAAGGCTCAAAATATCTCTTAATAATCTTATGATCATGGAATTTTTTTCATTTTCTTTTTAAATATTTTTGCATTTTCAAAATACCCTTGTCTAATCTTCTAAAGTTCATTTTACTGTAGCAACCTTTTCTCACCAACTTTCTTCATAGTGTAATTAAACTCATTAACAGCCTAATATGCTTTGGGCTCTAATTCAACTTGCAAGTGACAAGCTTTGCCAAATATGATCTTATATAGAGACATCTCTAAAGGTGTTTTATAAGCAGTTCTATAGGCACATAAAGCATTATCAAGTCTCAAAGACCAATCACTTCTACTAGGATTGATATTTTTCTCTAGAATTATTCTTATCTCTCTACTTGAGACTTTTACTAATCCACTCATCTGATAATGATATGTTGTTGATATCATATGCTTTAATCCATAATTTGCAACTAATTCCATAATTCTTCTATTCCTAATGTGGCTTCCCTCATGACTAATGATCACTGTAGGCATACCATGTCTGCTAAATATATTCTTTTTCAAATATTTATATACGCTTTGAGCTTTACAATTAGGCAATTCCACTGACTATATCCACTTTGAAACATAGTCCACAATTATTAGAATATATAAATTTCCTAAAGAATGTATAAAAGGACTCATGAAGTTTAAACCCCAAACATCAAAATTTCAATCTCCAAAGCAAAATTTAGGGGCATTTCATATTCCGTGAAAATATTACCTACTCTCTATCATGTATCACAAGTTATAATATATTCATTTACATCCTTAAACAGAACAGACCAAAAAAATTCCAATTGTAAATTCTTAGCAGCAGTTCTATATACTCTAAAATGTCCAAATTTGGAATCATTACATTTCCTAATAACATCTCGGGTCTCTTCTAAGGCTAAACATCTCCTAATTATATGGGATTTACACTTACGATATAAATATAGTTCATCACAAAAATAATATCTAGCATCATAAACAATTTTTTTTCATTGATGGTATGTAAGATCATAGAGTAGAATATCACAGACTATGTATTTCACTATGTCAGTTTACCATGGAATTTTCCATTCAATAACAACAAACTGTTGCTCATAAAAAATATTCTCATTGATATCCTCATTAAATATACATGAATTCCCATTATCCAACTTTGATAAATGATTTGTTATCTGATTCTCAGTACATTTTCTATCTACTTTTTTATATCAAAATCTTGTAGCGAAAAGTCCCATCTGATAAGCCTTGGTTTGGCATCCTTTTTGAATCAGGTATTGAATAGCAAAATGGTTCGTATGAACATTACACTTGGTGTCAATAAAATACGACCTATCTTTGTCAAAAACATATACTATGGTCAAAAAATCCTTTTCGGTTGTGGTATAGTGATTTATAAATTTGGAGATTTACTTGAGGACAAGTAATAGTGAAGTTTGTGGGAATTGACACACCTAAAAATGTATTATTTTTTATATTCATTTTATGCACATTTTTAATGATATTAAACTTTAATGAAAGGTATTTTTTATGTTTTTCATTTCAGATATAAGATTTGGAGTTTTTGTTAAAAAGGAACAAAAACGAAGCAAACAGGATTAAATGGAGCAGAGAAACACAACAATCACTAATCTCACTTTTCTTAATTGAATGATGTTGTTAGACTTAGACTTTTTCCTTT
>NW_018250810.1:663-1603 GCF_001263595.1 Phalaenopsis equestris | reverse complement strand
ATATTCTAATTGTTTCTAAGTGATTAGGAAGTAATGTTCTAACATCTTCATGAGTTTTATTATTTTTGTGATTTTTTTTATGAATTTTTAATTGTTTAAATATTTAAAATAGGCCAAAAATCAAGTTTTTTCTTTAAATATAATTTTATTTTTAGAAAATAACCTTGATCACAGAGAACTCAAAACTAAGTTTTATAATTTTTTGAGTTATATTTTGATTTTTAGAAAATCATTTAAGTGCCAAGAGTGTTATTTATTTTTAAAAATCAATTTAAGTTATGAAATGAACTCAAAATATTTTGAAACTTTTATGATGAGTTCTCTGGATCATAGATCACAGTAGAGATCAAAATCAAGTTTTTAAAAATGTTTATATTTTTCAAAATCAATTATCTTAGTGATTTAGTATTTGAAAATTTTAAGGATATTTTAAATGATTTTAAATGACTTGACCCATGAAATTATTTCCAAAGGTTTCTCTGGTTATGGTAGACCTTCCAAAATTTTCTTAGAATTTTATAATCAAAATGCTAATTTCCAAGATTATTTCAAGGAAATAATGTGAAATAACTTGAAAAATATGGATCTCCAAATAGTGACCTCCTCTGACTTTGGAAAAATCAGAGAATGTTCCCCCTTGTAGAGGCTACAATATGTCAAAATTTCAAGTCAAGGTGATGTGTCAATATGCATGGAGAATAAAATAATTCCAGATAGTATTTAATTAATTAAAATTATTTTATGCAGCAAATAGGCTTGAAAATTATTTCACATATTCTCCTCTGTTCACTGAGCAAGAGGGTATTTTTATGTTATTTTTGTGATTTTTCTACACAATGTTATGGATTTTCTAAGTTAAGGGTATTTAAATAAATAGGAAAAAGCCCTATTTATCTATTTAAACAGCGCGTGCTGATTAGATCCTAGGCAGCTCCAAAGG
>NW_018250810.1:0-444 GCF_001263595.1 Phalaenopsis equestris | reverse complement strand
TATGGACTCGTCTAAGTGAAACGAACACATCCATACGGTTAAGGTGCCATAAAATCAAGCTTAAGTAAATGGAGGATCAGAATAAATCAAAATAGGCTCGGGAGGAGGAGGGGTTTTATACCTTTGCTCTGAGAAGGGAGGCTTCCATCATAGGTGCTCGGCACGTTCGTTGGGGTCCAAGGAGGCTAGGGAATAAGTCCCTGATCTTGCCTTGGTGTGAAGTCTAGGTGTGAATTCGACCAAGCTGGTTTTCAGACGTTTTCAGAAGTTAGTCTAGAGATATGGTAGAGGCTCTGTGGAAGGGGGATTTGACGGGAATTTGGCTTCTTTCACTCTTGTAAAGGTGTAGGCACAAGGAATTAAAGTTTGGAGGAGTGTGTAGGTATATTGGGTTCTATCCTGGTTTCCCACAGGGTTTCAAGCTCAAAATTGGGCTCCGGCAAT
>NW_018250809.1:37377-38427 GCF_001263595.1 Phalaenopsis equestris | reverse complement strand
AAGAAGCCAAAGCCCCATCAAATCCTCCTTCCACATAACCTCTACCATCCACATAACCGCTACCATAGCTCTGGACCAACACCTGAAATCGAGCTTGGTCGAATTCATGCGTAGGCCTTACACCAAAATCAGGGACTCAATCTCTAGCCGCCTTGGACCCTAACGAATGTGTCGAGCCCCTCTGATCGAAGCTTCGCTTGTTAGAGCAAAGGTATAAAACTTCTCCTCCTCCCAAGCTCATTTCAATTCTCCATTTACTTAGGCTTGATTTCATGGTACATTAATCATATGGATGTGTTCGTCTCACTTAGACGAGTCCATAGGATCAAACCCGAAGTGATTTGGTTGAGTCTAGGCTAAGATCTTAGAGTTTTAGTGTGGACGGTCACGGGATCATTCTATCGGGGATGATGACGAGGAGTCATTTGATCAAGAGTGTATCAAATGGACGGAGGAGATTGAGCAGGACAATGCTTCAGGACATAAACAGTGGGCCGAGTCAGCAAGCTACGTGGAAGGCGGCGTCCAACCAAAGAGCGCCACACATGACTTCAGAGCCGTAGTAGGTTGAGGTGGCATGCGCGATTTAGATAGATAAATTTGGCTTTTTCTGTTTATTTAAATACCCCCAAACTTAGAAAATCCTTAACTTTGTGTAGAAAAATTACAAAAATAAAATAAAAATACCCTCTTGCTCAGTGAATATAGGAGAACAACGTGAATAAATTTCAAGACCATTTTATGCATATTTTATTTTTAATTAATTAAACACTATTTGTAATCATTTGATTCTCCATGCATATTGACACATCACCCTGGCTTGAAATTTTGGCATATTGTACCCTCCGTCAAGGGAAACATCCTCTAATTTTTCTAAAGTTAGAGGAGGTTCCTATACAGAGATCCATATTTTTCAAGTTTTTTTTGCACATTATTTCTTTAAAATAATCATGAAAATTATCATATTGATTAGAAAACCCTAAGAACATTTTGGAAGGTCCACCATGACTAGAGAAACCTTTGGAAATAATTTCATGGGTCAAGTCATTT
>NW_018250809.1:35068-36041 GCF_001263595.1 Phalaenopsis equestris | reverse complement strand
GTGTGCATTTCAGGATAAGCAGCTTATTTTGAAACGCGGCCCGCGGGTGGACTGAAGAGATCGACCTGCGGCCTGCATTTTGTGTAAAAATGGAACCGCGTTTTAGGATAAGCGGGCAAAATGTGCAATTCAAACTGTACCGCGGCGTTTTCAAATACGCCCCTACACTTATAAGCTGCCCCAAACGGGGCCTTAATATGCTTCACTCAATGAAATCATCCTTAATTAAACTTTTAAGGACTCACCAAGATATGACATAAGGTTAGGAAAATTACCAAAATTTTACCTTTCCTGCTCTTCATAAACTGTGTTAACATGCATTTTAAGTTTTAGGTGGTGGAACGAGAAGACTCGCCAAGTACGCTTTTACAGTTTATAGTACCATTTTTCTTCTGCCTTTTCCTTACATGTTTTGTGCTTGAATCTACCTACATGAACATGCATGCTAACAATAACCATAACCCAAAACCAAAACTAAAATCAACCAAGACAAAATTCATCGCCACAATAAAATATAAAACAACTCAAAATTTAATCACAAACATCACACAAAACCACAACTTCAACTAAATTAAGACGTCTCTATCGGATGATCGGGAAACCCTCGGAGGAGGTAACCTACGGTTGCTAAAGAGGCTTCCCATGGTTTAAATTAAATTATGGAACTCATTCAGTTGGGTTGAGTAAGTTCATTTGGACTAAGTGAATCCAATAGAAAATAGTGGTGTCGGAACGAGGGAACCGTAGGATCCTAACCGGTGTCGCTCTAATCAACTTTAATATGCCCTCATAAAATTTAAAGAACTTCAACCATGGGGCTACTTGATTTGACAATGTAAGTCCTAAATAATAAAATTGGTAGGATGAAACACATAAATATTTCTCCTCAAAATAGAAGCCAAACAATAGGATAGCTTGGGAAGTCACTGGGGTTCTCCTCTGGATCCATGACATCCCCTAGTTCTTCTTCCTT
>NW_018250809.1:29736-35034 GCF_001263595.1 Phalaenopsis equestris | reverse complement strand
CTCACCTTATTTTTAGGCCTTTGCATAGCCCTGCTATACAATATAAGCTTTAACTCGTCTTAGGATTCTGAGGTTGTCGTTTGTCACGACCTAAATCCTCACATCTTCCAGGCTATTCATGTGATTATTTCACACAAATATAAGCCCTAACTAGAAAGATTGGTAGGATGAAATATTCAATAGTTCTATTCTCCAAAATTTAACCCAAGTAGTAGGATAGTTTTGGAAGTCACTGATGTTCTCCTCAGGATCTGTGACACCCTTTAGTTCTTCCTCCTTTTGGATTCCAAAATAAATGTTCTAAATTTGAGCCATTCCCTTTTCACACCTGTTTGTCCGATATCTTTAAAATGTTCTATCCTTTAAAATCTTTGAAGACAATATCCCCTAATTTTTATCGAGAGTTTTCTTAGGTGACTTCAGTTATCTAAGTTGTAAATAATTATAAGATCTTGCATTTAAAGGAAACTTTCAAGAACCCAACTTAATATAAACCCTATTTATTTTTTGATATTAAATAAAGAAACTTGTCGGTCAACAAAAAAATGGTTTTGCAAACCAAATGGATGTCATATATTGCTTACATTATTTGATTGAGCCTCACCATCAAGACATGTGTTTATCTTTTGAGATAGATACATGACTTGAGGTGTAGTGCTCTTTCATTTAAAATATGAAAGATATGAGCTCGGTTTGATTTCATATTTTTCTAAACTAATATATATATAGACGCAATTTTGATTCTGATGACCGACAGCTTCTTACGGGCAACTCCCGACAAACCAACCTGAAATAGCGACATAGCGCCGACATATACAAATATGGGTCATCCCAAAAATAAGATTTTGCATCATGAATGAATTTCTTTTCCTGTTATTTTGGTAATTCATAACGTAAAATACCACTAACAATATAAATTATAATATCAGCATACTACGGTATTTCCCATCCTTTTACAGCATAAAGTTGTTCATCAGGAAAAGTTTCATTAATTTCTTTTTCTAAATCAAGAATTTCTTCTTATTCTAACCTAGATAGATGATCAGCAATTTCATTATCAGTCTCTTTTCTATCGACAACTACAAAATCAAACTCTTGCATCAAAAGTACCCAGCTAAATAATTTTTATTTTGCATCCTACTTTTGCATTAAACATTTAATAGTAGAATGCTCAATATGCACAACACATTTAGCTTCAATCAGATATGAGTTAAACTTATCAGAAGTATAAACAATGACTAATAACTCTCTCTTAGTAGTGGTATAGTTAATTGGTAATTAATCTTAGCATCATTAAGAATCTTACTAGCATATTATATGACTTTAAAAACCTTATCATATCTTTTCCCTAATATAGTTCCAATTGCATAATCACTAGCATCACACATTAATTCAAAAGGTTTCTCCTAATCAGGTGAAACAATTATAGGAGCAGTGACCAATTTTTCCTTAAAAGAAGGTTTCTCCTAATCAGGTGAAACAATTATAGGAGAAGTGACCAATTTTTCCTTTAAAGTTCAAAGGCTTTTAGGCAATCTTAGTTAAAGTCAAATTTTGTATCTGTTTCTAGAAGTTGGCAAAAAGGCTTTGTAATTTTTAAAAAATCTTTAATATATCACCTGTAAAACTCAACAAGTACCAGCATGTCCTAAAAAACTACTAATTCCTTTTATAGTAATAGGAGGTGGTAGGTTAGATATAACTTGTATTTTTGTATGATCTACCTCCAGTCATTTTATGAAATTTTATGCGCAAGTATAATTTCTCCTGCAACCATGAATTGACATTTTCCCAGTTTAATACAAGATTAGTCTTTTCACATCGTTCTAGAACTTTTTCCAAATGATTCAAACATATTTTAAATGAAGTTCCAAATACAGAAAATTGTCCATAAAAATTTATAGAAGGGAAGTTACAAAAAAAATGGATCTTATAGAAGGGAAGTTACTGACGATATGACGCCAGTCTGGGTGCTATGACACCCTCTAAACATGTTTGTGGTGCTATAGTGCGGCGCTATGGCGCCATATAAATTCCATCATTTTTGCTCATTTTTCTCTCAATTTCTCCAAATGTCCATTCCATGTACCTAAAACCAAAAACATACAAAATAACTTTCTTTAAAGTACAATATCGCTAAAAAATATGCATAAAATGATCATAAAATGTTCACTAAAATCAGGTAATTTTAAGGTGGATCATGCACCAAGATCGTTTGGCTGAGCACAACTTAAAGATTGACAGATCGTTGAGCCAAGATCACCCGTCCTTGCCTAAATATTGAAGAATACCAGCTATGGCCCCAAGATTGTCAAGCTTAGCACAAATAAAAAATTTATAAAACCACGGCAGCATGATAATCAGGTTTGGCCTAACTTTAGAAACCACTATCTAAAAGAAAAAAGTGTGGTCGGGAATGCAGTTAAAGGATAAATTGTCATGACGCAAAATCATTCATTCGATTGTCCATAAATTTTTCCATGTGGGGAAGTGCAACTGATGTACGAAAATTTGGGATTAAATTAATAATAAATATGTAATGTAACCCAAACAATAATGTAACTTTAATGAAAATAATTCACCTTTAAAACCTCTTTTAAACTCTCAATTCCCTTCTACATATAATGTAAGTATACGTATCGTTCAAGTAATACAGGACTCTAATGGAGTCCTAGAAATCGATCTCACAGGGAAGCTGGAAATATATATAAGCTAGCTATTAAAATTTTACTCTTAAATTAATATAAAAATAAAAATAAATTAAAGTACAAAATTTGAGGTTAAACTACTCAAGTGAAATGCTACTAAATATGCAGATTTACGGCAATAAGAGTTAAGTTAGACTAGATGCTAAACTTTCAAATGTAAAATTACTGAAATAAAACAAATGTTTTTGTTGACAAAAAGTTCAAGTATGGAGAAAACATCATTTCCCTTTACAATGAAAATATGACTTGTGAAGAAATTGAAATCATTTGAAAAATATATTTAAAAACTGTTTTGTGCCAAATAGGAGCAATCCTATTCTCTACCCTCTTCCGAGCATTATAAAGAACATTGATTAATCCAAACTTTGGTCGCTAATTCCAAGGTTAGGTTGGGGGAAGAATCCCAACTGTCACTATAGAGCTCCCACTACTCCCTCATCTGAGGGCTAACATGTTCGCATTAGTTTCCAATGAACTAAACCAAATTGGAGATTCTAATTTGTCACCTTAAAATCTTCCAGTTCTATATCCAACGAAGTATATTTCCCTTTTTATTTGCACCCAATCCCATGGATGGCATAAATCTTCCAGTTCTATATCCAACGAAGTATATTTCCCTTTTTATTTGCACCCAATCCCATGGATGGCATATCTCCCATTAAATCAAATGTGATTCTCCCTTTGTTGTAGAAATCATATCCCCTTTTTAGAACATATGTTTCTCAACACATTTTAATAATTTAATTAGCAGATCGAAAAGTAAATGAAGGTCAGAGTTTAAATCATCACAAATTATCTACATTTAAAAACGTAGAAAACAAAATCAATTCTTCACAAAACCATTCTTCATAGTAGGAAGAAGGATTAATAAGACTACTCAAAATTCATGAGAATGATACGATAAAACACGGACTTCATATATAAAAACAAGTTTACAAACAAAAGAAATAAAAAATACAACTTATCTCACAATTTGTCCCAAGCAAAACCCTAGAAGTTCTCTCCAAGCTTTTTTCTCTTTACAAGCACTCTCAATTCTCTCTTAGAAGATTAATGAAGAAGAAATCTCTCACCTTCCCTCTCCTCTTACAACCCTATAAGACAATCTCCAAGCCCTTAACTTTCTCTCTCTATCTCTCTCTCTTGGTTCTCACGCTTTTTTTTTTCCCCCCCCCTCCCCCCCCCCCCCCCCCTCTTGAAGTTCTTCTCCCACTTGATTTTATTTTGGGATGCCTCCTCTGAAAAGAATTTCAATTTCCCTCAAAAATTCAAAAGTCAAACATTTGAATTCAAAAGATGTGCCTCTTTGATCCGAGAATCAAATCCCTTCAAATTAGAACCTTCTAAAGTGTCTAGATGCATTGAATCACTCCATGAGGTGTTTAGAATAAGTGACCTTTTGAAAATTCGCACAAAATTTATCTCAAACCGCCTTAATTTGAAAAAGTTGCGTCTGGCGTCTTGTTGGATTTTGGCGCATCATGTGCCAAACCCCAAAATTGGTTATTTTTGCTCCAAATTTTGCTTCTTTTGCCATTTTTGATTCAAATGCCTAAAAATAGTATACCTGCAACAAAAACACAAAAATATCTTTCTTTAAAATACAATATCACCAAAAATAGACATAAAATGGTACTTAACATAGTATATTATTTTTGTGTATCAAAATCCCCCAAACTTAAATGTTACCTGTCCTCAAGTGACATTTTTTTACATAAAAGAATTTGACTTTAAGCTAGAGATTAGCTTATCACTTCTAGAATTTAGTTCAATAAATAGACTAAAAAAAACTAAGAAAACCCTTTAATAACTTAGGTTTAAACTCTATGTCTAGAAAACTCTATGTCTAGATCTAGTAATCAAATTTAAGATTTCTGAATCTCCATTCATTTCAAGAAGAATTATAATTTGTCATGCTAATAATATTTAGAACATTCATATGAAAAAGAACTACATGAAAACTTTACTAGGACTGCTACTAATACTTCAATACAAATTTAGAAAGTGTAATAAAGCTTCTTCCTTAATTTGATTCAAGTTAAGACAATTTTTTATTAGGCATCTGCTCAAGCTTCTCCTCACCCATTTTATTTCATTTCCCTTTCTTCCTCTTTTTTTTTCTTTTTCTTTCATGATCTTTTGAATCTTTTTTTTTTCTTTTTTTTTTCCTTTTTCAGGTGAGGATTACTATATCTGGATAGCCTTTAATAGTTTTGAACTTCATTATCCTCTTCTTAAAGTTAAAACTCCACACCTCTCCATACTTAATAAAGTCATACTAGTTTATGATTTTTCATAAAGCCTCATTCCTTTCTTCTTACATGAAACTCTAAAATTCTTAACACTTCAAAAATACAATTTTCTTTTACTTAAAATACAAAAATATAGTCTTAACCTATCATACAAAATATCTTTAACTTTAGAATTGACCTCTATTTTTACCTAAATTTACTATAAATAACTACAATATTTATAAACAAAAGTATAGTCATTTAAAGTTAAATCTTAATATCTCAGGCCATGTTAAATTAATTTTAAAAATAAAGTTAATTGAGGACAAATAAAATTTAGTTTACTTCTTTTCAAAATA
>NW_018250809.1:28673-29726 GCF_001263595.1 Phalaenopsis equestris | reverse complement strand
CCCCAAATTTTAAATTTTTAAATGATTTTAAAAATATTTTAGTACAAAATTTTAGTTGGTGAAAAAAAACAGTAAATGCATAAAAAAAAAACTAACCTGTAGAGGATTTCCGAACATGAAATTGGTTATGTATATTGCAGGTACTAACTGTAAAACTATAAAACTACATATAGGCTTTTAAGCATTAAATCAAACATAATATATTCTAAAGAAATTGCTGAGAATTAAAACAGAAATTCTAAAAGTGAAAAACAAAAACTTAAAATACTAAACATTCAACATGCTCAAACTGAAAATACTAAAACTAACCAAAAAAGTAAAAAGTCTTCTATTACTATTACAATTTACAGGTCCACAACACAACATAAAAATCTTAAATCTAACAAGTCTCAAAAAAAAGTGCAACACAGTACAAACAAATATAAAAAAACACATAATATTAAATCAAACTTCAACTAAACTATCAGTTCTCATCTTCTTCCTCACCATCATCATCTTCTTCTTCTTCTTCTTCTCTTGCCTCTTCATCTTAATCACGAATGAAAGCATAAGGAACTAAGCTATGGCACCATGAAGTCAAGTGACATTTTTTTACATAAAAGAATTTGACTTTAGGCTAGAGATTAGCTTATCACTTCTATAATTTAGTTCAATAAATAGACTAAAAAAACTAAGAAAACCCTTTAATAACTTAGGTTCAAACTCTATGTCTAGAAATATCTAGTAATTAAATTTAAGATTTCTGAATCTCTATTCATTTTAAGAAGAATTGCAATTTGTCATGCTAAGATCATTTAGAACATTCATATGAAAAAGAACTACATGAAAACTTTACTAGGACTGCTACTAAAACTTCAATGCAAATTTAGAAAGTGTAATAAAGCTTCTTCCTTAATTTGATTCAAGTTAAGCCAATTTTTGATTAGGCATCTGCTCAAGCTTCTCCTCACCCATTTTTTTTCTTTTCCCTTTCTTCCTCTTTTTTTTTCTTTTTCTTTCATGATCTTTTGAATCTTTTTTTTTTTTTTTTTTTTTCCTTTTTCGGGGTGGGTT
>NW_018250809.1:22923-28049 GCF_001263595.1 Phalaenopsis equestris | reverse complement strand
TACATATAGGCTTTTAAGCATTAAATCAAACATAATATATTCTAAAGAAATTGCTGAGAATTAAAACAGAAATTCTAAAAGTGAAAAACAAAAACTGAAAATACTAAACATTCAACATGCTCAAACTGAAAATACTAAAACTAAAACAAAAAAGTAAAAAGTCTTCTATTACTATTACAATTTACAGGTCCATGACACAACATAAAAATCTTAAATCTAACAAGTCTCAAAAAAAAGTGCAACACAGTACAAACAAATATAAAAAAAACACATAATATTAAATCAAACTTCAACTAAACTATCAGTTCTCATCTTCTTCCTCACTATCATCATCATCATCTTCTTCTTCTTCTCTTGCCTCTTCATCTTCATCACAAATGGGAGCATAAGGAACTAAGCTATGGCACCATGAAGTGTCTAATCATAGCATTTTGAAAATCTATATCATGTTGAACTCTCCTCTGCTGATATTCATCATTATATGCATTTCTTACTTATATCTCACCCAACTGAGTCTTTATATTAATGATATCATATTGTTGAATCATGAGTTGGTCCATAATACCTTCCGACAATGCAGAGTTAGAAATAGATTCCTCTACAACAGATGTAGAGGGTTTTTCCCTTCTTCCACTTCTAGACTCAACAAACGATTCTATTCTTTGAATCATGTGCCTCCCAATCAAATTCTGAGGTTGTAATCTCTCTTCATTTCTATGGGATTCAAATTCTGATTGTTCACATAAAGTGAAAATCAGGGCAGGATATCCTAAGCCTCCAGCAGTAGCACTAACAGCAATACTCCGAGCGTGATGAACTATAAGCTCACCAACATCTATTTTCTTCATGTTCTGAATGCAATAGTTCAACACAGCTCGAACCTTTGTAACATCAGCAAGATGATTTGTAGGTAAAAGCCTGGTAGAGATAAAGTGATGTCATACTTTGGACTGAATTGTCAACATGGAAGCGGAGAAGTTAACTATGTTAATTATTTTGTTATTCTTTATCTTCCACTCCCTTCTTCCATCAGTCATAAAGGCAATGACTTCTTCCAGTGATGAATCAGTGATAACAAAAGTGGCATATCCATCATGGAAGACATTCCTCAACCCATATAACGCATTAATCCTTTTGGAGGTAAACTCAACTTGTGTACCTCTCACCAAAATATGATCTTTCGTAGTGAACCTTAGGTTGGCATAGAACTTTTGAACCATCGGGACAATTGCTACAGCAGGGAAGTAGCAGAATCGCTCCCAATTTCTGGCAAGAATCAATCTTTCAACCTCGCCTCACGGGTTTGCAAACACCCTTTCCTGGATCAATCTTCGGGTCTCAATTTGTGTATTTTAATAGTGTTGGGCCTTGAAATTAACAAAATTTCGAGCCATCGGAGATTCTACGAAAATCCAAATAAATTCCAAATAAATTACTAAATCACAAATTCAACTCCCTAAGCAAGATTATTTGGTAGGAAACTTTTAACCATGAGTTTTCTTCAAGCATTTTCATCAAAAATCCCATTTTTTGGATCTCCCAAAATCCATGGTTAAAATCAAAAATTTCAAGTTAAAGTGAAGCTCTTACTAAGAGAAGATGAAATCTATGATTTTTGGCCTCCAAATCCTTCTCCTTAGCCCACAATGTGACGCCCTAGACTAAAGGTTGGAGGTGCAAGACAACCAAGCGGCTCCAACAGGCAAAAATGGAGGTTTTTGTGCAATTTTGCGGGTTTTTTAGCCAATCTCAAGTGTTCGGACCTTTGGCGCATCATGCGTCAAGGCTCTGTAAGTTGGTGCATCATGCGGCAGAGCGTATTTTTGTCAAATCTCCCAATCTCAAGTGTTCGGACCTTTGGCGCATCATGCCTCAAGGCTCTGTAAGTTGGTGCATCATGCGACAGAGCGTATTTTTGTAAAATCTCAGTTTTTGTTGCTCCGTACCGCTTTACATCAACCTTTATTTGACTCAAATAAACATTTCTAAGTATAATTAAACATCAAAGTAACACCAAATTTGCACAAACAACAGAAAACTCATATTTATATACGAAATCCGTGTTATTACAAAATAACATTTTTCAAGCCAACACATAACAAATTCAGTGTTCTAAAGAAAACTAACATCCTAACACTGAAATCCAAACATCAAACTTCAAAGAAATAAACATAGATAGTGCAATAATAGAAAGTAAAGGTAATCTAACAAAAAAAACTAAAACAAGCAATACTAGACAAAACATTCTATGTTTAACTCAACTTTAAAATTTTCTTACCTCTCGTCCTCCTGGATATTTCTCATATACTGGTAGTGCACATACAGATTGTACAAGGGCCTAAATGGAAATTCATCAGTTGAACTTTCCTCCTCAATCCATGCATGCTTCTTGAACATGCGTACCAAACCATCTTCAATATGCCCTGTAAGTTCAAAACGTTCCTTGACTCTCCAATCCAAGTGATCCAGCATTTCAGAAATATTTTCAATTGCATGAATAAGATCATGTACCTCTTTCTCTATCTTCTTGATTCTCTTTGAAAGTGCACTCGAGTTGTAATAAGGTTGAATAGGTGATGAATTCTGAGATCCTTGATCCATTATTACATTCATATTATTTTCATCTCTCATTCCAATGCAATTGCAGCAGACTTCAGGATCCATCAGCTTCCAAGGCAATATTACTTTCTCTCAACTTTCATAAGGTATTTGTGATTGACTACAGAGTTGGAAAATAGTAGATAGATGTCCCAATCCATATGCAGATCCATTAACGATCAAACCCAAAACTGATTTTACAATTATGGCTCCAATATCAACAGGTTTTCCAGTTTGAATACAATAGTTCAGGATAACACTCTCCTTAGTGACCTTACTAATTTTCATTGTAGGCAGTAATTTCGAGGAAATGAAGAAATGTCATGCCTTTGAAGTACAATATAATAATGATGCAGAAAAACTCACATTCTCATCATCTTGGGCATCTTAATTAGCATCTTCATCTACAAGGTAATGGTAGAGTTCATCCATGTTGTCTCTTGTAGGGGTAAAATTTACATAGTGGCAGACAGGCACGTTCTCGATCATAAACATTTCGTTGATTCTCAAAGGAGTGAACTGCACAAACCTGCCTCGCACGTAGATCATTCATTGGTTTATCACATGAAGATTTGCATAAAATTCTTTCACCAAAAGGAGGACTATAGCGGCATTAGTGTGGCAAAGCACTTCCCAACGCCTCTGCGCAATAACTTCTTCGACTCGAGTATTCGGCATGTTGAATCCATGATTCACAAATACCCTCTCTTTTATAAGACTTTTCTTCATTATAACTTGATCATGCAACTTCTATGAGTAAAAACTGCTGGGCAATAACTTCTTCGACTCGAGTATTCGGCGTGTTGAATCCATGATTCACAAATACCCTCTCTTTTATAAGTCTTTTCTTCATTATAACTCGATCATGCAACTTATATGAGTCAAAACTGATGAACTTTCTTCGATTAAAAATTCTAAATCTAGCAGAGTTTCTAGAGTGGGAAGCCATAGGAATTGAAAAGTGGTGACTCTTCCTTCCTTTTCTCCCCTAAAATATGTCTTAGAGTAAGTTTTCAGGAGTTATTTGAAGGTTTCCCCATCAAAAACCGCCAAAAATCTCCATTTGAAATGTTCTAAGTCATTTCTCCACGACACATCATGCACTGATCTGGCGCATCATACGCCAAATCTCTGGAATTTGGCACATCAAGCTCTAGTTAAGGTTTCCCCATCAAAAACCGCCAAAAATCTCCATTTGAAATGTTCTAAGTCATTTCTCCACGACACATCATGCACTGATCTGGCGCATCATATGCCAACTCTCTGGAATTTGGCACATCATGCTCTAGTTACAAAATTTTGGTCATTTCAATTTTGATCAAATAAATTCTGAGTCTTTTTCCAACATTAGGCAAACAAAGATGTTTCTAAACATTTTTCTCAAATACACGGATTACATAAAGACATAAACATAAACATAAACATTTATATAAGATTTTAAACAAAACTCAAAATCAAAGTAAACAACAGTACATATGGCTTGCCTCCTACCAAGCGCTTGGTTTAATGTCGTCATCCCGACATTCCCAGTCTCATTCTGGGTGATCCAACATGATTGTCTCTTTAGCATTTCGACCATCAAAATAAGGTTTCAATTTGTACCAATTCACTTTAAATATTCTTCCAGTTTTGAGATCTTCAATATTGACTACTCCATAAGGATAGACTTTTATAACTCTGAATGGCCCTTTCCATCTAGACTTCAATTTTCTAGGAAATAATTTCAATCTTGTATTATATAATAAAATTTCATGTACAAGTTCAAATTCTCTTTTTATTATCTTCTAATCATGTCATTCTTTCTTTTTTTTTCCTTATAAATCATTGTATTATCGTAAGATTCATTCCCAATTCTTCAAGCTCTTTCAATTGCAATAATCTTTTCTCACCAGCTTCTTTTAAATTTAAATTAAATTCTTTTATCGCCCAGTAAGCTTTATGTTACAATTCAACTGGCAAGTGACAAGTCTTCCCAAAAATTAATCTATATGGGGACATTCTTATTTGTGTCTTATAAGCTGTCATGTATTCCCATAATATAGTATCCAATCTAATAAACCAATTCATTATAGGGATTTACAGCTTTTTCTAAAATTCATTTTATTTCACGATTTAATATTTTTGATAGACCGCTCGTTTGTGGATGATAAGTTGTAGAGAATCTTTGCATAATATCATATTTTTTTAATCAATTTCTTGATTCTCTTATTTCTAAAATGAGATCCTCCATTTATAATAATCACTCACGACATTCCAAATCTTGTAAAAAAATTTTTAATTAAAAATTTTAAAACATTCCGAGCATCGCATCTACGTAAAGTGATTTCTTCAATCCATTTTTAAACATAATCCACTGCAATCAATATATATTTATTTCTGAATGAAGGTATAAATGGTCCCATAAAATCTAATCCCCAGGCCTCAAAAATTCAATTTCCAAATTAAAATTTAGAGGCATTTCATTTCTTCTTGAAATATTACATATTCTCTGACAATGATCACATGTTTATATATATATATATATATAT
>NW_018250809.1:18681-22832 GCF_001263595.1 Phalaenopsis equestris | reverse complement strand
ATTTCATTTCTTCTAGAAATATTACCTACTCTCTGACACCGATCACATGTTTATATATATATATATATTAACATCTCTAAATAGAGTAGGCAATAAAATCCAGATTGTAAAATTTTTTGAGCAGGCTTATCATTCCCAAAATGTCCTTCAGATCCACAATCATGACATTTTTGCATAATCACCTGAATTTCTTTATAAGGCACACATTTTTTATAACTAAATCTTTATAGTATTTATACAAATGAGGATCATCCCAAAAATAATATTTTGCATCATAAATGAATTTCTTTTCCTGTTGTTTTGTCATTGTTTTGTCATCTGTTGTTTTGTCATTCCATATGGTAAAATACCACTAAAAATATAATTCACAATATTAGCATACCAAGGTATTTCCCATCCTTTTACAGCATAAAGTTGTTCATCGGGAAATATCTTTAATCTCTCTTTCCATATCAAGTATTTCTTCCTACTCTAACCTCGATAGATGATCAACTATTTGATTATCATTCCCTTTCCTATCAACTACTACAAAATCAAACTCTTGCATCAGAAGTATCCATCTAATTAATCTTAAATTTGCATCCTTCTTTTGAATCAAAAATTTAACAGCATAATGGTCAGTATGCACAACATATTTAGTTCCAATCAAATATGGTCTAAACTTATCAAAAGCATACACAATGGCTAATAACTCTCTTTCAGTGGTGGTATAGTTAATCTAACCATCATTAAGAATCTTACTAGCATAATATATGACCTTGAAAATCTTATCATATTTTTGCCCTAAAACAGCTCCAATTGCATAATCACTAACAACACACATTGATTCAAAAGGTTTCTCCCAATTCGGTGAAACAATTATTGGAGCAGTGATCAATTTTCCTTTAAAGTTTTAAAGGATTTAAGGCAATCTTGGTTAAAGTCAAACTTTGCATATTTTTTTAGAAGGTGGCATATAAATGCTTAGTAATTTTTGAAAAATCTTTGATATATCGCCTGTAGAATCCAGCATGTCCTAAAAAGCTCCCAACTCCTCTTACAGTAGTAGGTGGAGGTAGGTTTGATATGACCTGAATTTTTTCAAGATCCACTTTCATGTTGTTTTCTGAAATTTTATGTCCAAGAACAATTCCTCCTGCAACCATTAACTGACATTTCTCCCAGTTCAAAATGAGATTAGTACTTTCACAACATTCCAGAACTTTCTCTAATTAATTTAGACATATTTCAAATGAAGTTCTGAATATAGAAAAATCGTTCATAAAAACTTCAATCCCTTTTTCAATCAAATCAATGAAATTTGACATCATACATCTTTGAAATGTTGCAGATGTGTTACATAATCCAAAAGGCATTCGGTGAAAAACAAAAGTTCCATAAAGATTAGTAAATGTTGTTTTTTCTTGATCCTCTGGGGCAATAGGCATTTGGTGGTAACAGATATATCCATCCAGAAAACAAAAATATTTTTGCCCAGCCAATCTATCCAACATCTGGTCTAAAAAGGAAAATGATCCTTCCGAGTGGTAGAATTTAATTTTCTATAATCTATGCAGATTTTTCATCCAGTGACTTGTCTTATTGATATTAATTCATTATGCTCATTTGTCACCACAGTTACACCTCCTTTCTTTGGAAAACAGTGAATTAGACTCACCTGAGCACTATATGAAATAAGATATATTATTCTTGCATCTAATCATTTTGTAATTTCTTTCTTGACCACTTCTTTCATCGTAGGATTAAATCTCCTTTGAGGATCAGTTCTTGATTTATGTTGATCTTCCAATAAAATTCTATGCATGTAGATTGAAGGACTGATTCTTTTAATATCAGTTAATGCCCATCCAAAGGCTTTCTTATATCTTTTCAAAGTTTCTAACAATTGTTGTCCTTGCGCATCAGTTAGTTCTGAGGATACTATGATAGGTAGTGCAAATGAATCTCCCAAGAATGCATACTTCAAAAGTGTAGGAAGTGTTTTCAAATCTAGTTCAAGGGATTTCTTAATAGATGAAATAAAATTATTGTCATTTTCTGTAGGATCTAACATTTCAAATTTTTCCTAAACATATTTCAATTCTTCTGTACTCACTTCCATAGACTCATCTTGGATTTTAACCTCATCTTGATATTCCATATATTCCTTTTCAAATTTGCTTTCATATGTCTTTTTGAAATATTCATGGCTTAAATACTAACTTTGCTGGATATTTCATCAATTTTGATATATTAAATGTAACTTCCTAATCATTGACTCTCATGATTAGTTCTCCTTTCTACACATCTATCATAGCTCTTCCAACTTCTACACATCTATCAAAGCTCTTCCAGTGGCTAAGAATGGTCTTTCTAAAATAATAGGAATTTCTTTATTTTCCTCCATATCTAATACAACAAAGTCCAAAAAAAAAGATAAATTTATCAACATTTACTAAAACATCTTCTATAACTCCTTTAGGATAGGTAATCGAACGATCAACTAGTTGAAAAGTTACAGTTGTAGGTGAAATATCTCCTAAGTCCAACCCTCTGAAAATTGATAATGACATAAGATTAATACTAGCTCCTAAATCACTTAAAATTTTTTCATAAAATCGTTCTCTAATAGCACATGGAATTGTAAAACTTTCAGAATCTTTAAGTTTTTCAGGAAGCTTCTTCTGAATTATAGAGCTAGACTCTTTAATGAGTACAACAGCCTAATTATCTGCAAACTTCATTTTCTTATTAAGTATATCCTTCATGAACTTTACATAGCTGGCATTTACTCCAAAGCTTCAATAAATGGAATGTTTATCGTCAATTTCCTCAAATTTTCCAAAAAATTCAAAAATTGATTATCTCTATACTTTTGCTTCAATCTTTAAGGAAATGCAGGTGGTGGTTGATCCCGAAACTTCTTATATGCAACAGTATAATAATAATTCTTATTATGTTTTTCACTTGTATTTCCTTATTTCGCAAAAAAAAACTAAAAACTTAATAATGAAGAAAATTAAGAATTTAACTTTTAATTTATATTAGGATACTACACAAGTATATGTATCGTTATCAAGTAATATAGGACTTTTTGATTAAGTCCTGAATATTGAACCCACAGGTAAGATATGCAATATGCACTTTTTGGGAAAATTTTTAAAAAGATAATTATTTAAATTAAAGACGCTTTCACAGTAAAGAAAGTTTAAATATTTCTGGTAATTTTAATATTCTGACAAAAATAGAACAAACTTAAAAAGATAACTTGAGTTTTTGTAGAAGAAAAGCACTAAATATGAAAATATCTTTCTCCTTACCATGAATTAGTAATAAGTATAGGAATCCTGTTGTGGAAGTACTTAAAGTATGTTAAATGTGTTGTGACAAATAGGAGCAGTAATATTGTTTACACTTACTAGAGATGCTATAAAGAACCTTGGTTAACCTTGGCTAACTTAAAGTTTGAATAGTTCTGAAGACTAACTAGGCAGGGAAGATATTAGCTCTCACTCTAGAGCTCTCTCGATTCCCTCCACCTTGGGGCAAACATCTCGCATCAAAACCTAAAACAATAGACCAAATTAGGGGGTTTTAGCCTGTCACTCTAAAGTCATCTAATTCTACACCCATTAAAGATTATTTCTTTATCTATTTGCATGCAACAATATGAAATATATTCTCATCCATACAATCTCATGTGATTCTACGATAGTTGATTAAGACAACATCATCCCAGTTCTTACAAAAATTTTAACATCTGGATTGGCCAAATCAAGAAGTAAATGAAGTGCATGGATTTAAATCATCACAACTTCTTCCATCATTGAAGATCAATACTTTCCACAACTTCCATCCAAAACTTAATTACTTATCATTTTAGGAAGAAAGATATAGAAAACTACTCAGAATTCATGGAGAATACAAAACCACACTTTAGTTTAAAAGAAGAAATCATTTCAAACCAACAACAAGTCTCAATTAAAATCCAAAAGTAGTCTAAAACAAAAGATAAAAATTTATCCCAAGTCCTCCACCAAATTCTTGAACTTCCTTTGAATCTCTTCTCTTTTATAACACTCTCAAGGTAAAACTAAAATAAAAAGGATAAATATGTGGTGCCTGAAAATCTCTCCAACTAACTCCCCAATTTTAGAACTTTCAAAACTTTC
>NW_018250809.1:8823-12208 GCF_001263595.1 Phalaenopsis equestris | reverse complement strand
TATAAGCCCACAAAGCATAGTCAAATTTGACTGACCAATTCATTTTTGTTGGATTCACAAATTTTTCATAATTCTTTTAATTTTCTAATTGGATAATTCAACCAAACCACTTGTCTGAGGATGATAAGCAGTAGCAATTCTATGATTTATATGATATTTCTTTAATAACTTCTCCATTATGAAATTTTTGAAATGACTTCTCCCATCAGTAATGATAACTCTTGGCATCCCAAATCTACAAAATATGTTTATTTTCAAAAATTTTGCAACACTTTGAGTATCACATCGAGGTAAAGCAATAGCTTTTATCCATTTGGATACATAGTCTATTGCTAACAAAATATATAAATTTCTGAAATATGGTATAAATGGTCCCATGAAATATAATCCCCAAACATCAAATATTTCAACTTCTAACATATAATTGAGGGGCATCTTATTTCTTCTAGACATATTGCCTACTCATTGACATATATGACAAGTTTTGATATAATTATTAACATCTTTAAAAATGTAGGCCAATAGAATCCAGATTGTAAAATTTTGTATGTTGTTTATCAACACCAAAATGTCCCCCAAAATAAGAATTATGACATTTTTGGATAATTTCATAAGTTTTTTCTAATGGTACACATCTTTGAAAAATTAGATCATTTCCTTATTTATATAAAATGGTTCATCCCAAAAATAAGTCTTAACTTCAAAAATAAATTTCCTCTTTTGTTGGTATGTCATTCCATAGAGTATAATATTGCTAACAATAAAGTTCACTATGTCGGTATACTACGGAACACTCCACTCATTAATAGTATTAATAGTGAATAGTTTTTTATGTTTATTAATTTTTTTTTCAAAACAGAGTGGTTTTTCTTACTCAAGCCTGGACAAATGATCAGCAATTTGATTTTCAGTCCCCTCTCGATCTACTATTTCAAAATCAAATTCTTGCAAAAGAAGAATCCATCTTATATGCCTAATTTAGCATCATTCTTCTTCATTAAGTACTTAATAGCAGAATGATGTGTATACACTACACAATGAGTTTCAATTAAATATTATATAAATTTATCAAAAGTATATACTATTGCTAATAACTCTTTTTCAGTTGTTGTATAATTGATTTGAGTTTTATTAAGAGTTTTATTAGCATAATAAATTACTTTGAAAATTTTGTCATATCTTGTCCTAAAACTACTCCTATAGCATAATCACTAACATCACACATCAATTCAAAAGATTTTTCCCAGTTTGGTGAAACAATAATTGGTGCAGTGATTAATTTTTCTTTTAATAAATTAAAAGCTTTTAGGAATTCTTCATCAAAATTAAAAATTGCATCTTTTTCCACTAAATGGCATAAAATCTTGGCAATCTTTAAAAAGTCTTTAATATATGGCTTGTAGAATCCAGCATGTCCTTTAAAACTCTTAATTTCCCTTACATTTGTTGGATAAAGTAAACTAGTGATCACTTGAATTTTAGCAGGATCTACTTCCATACCATTTTCTGGTATATGATGACCTAATACAATTCCTCTTACTACCATAAATTGGCATTTTTCCCAATTAATGACTAAATTTGTTTCTTCACAGCGCTTAAGAACTTTAGATAAATGTTCTAAACATGAGTCAAATGAAGTTCCAAACATTGAAAAATCATCCATGAATACTTTAATCCTTTTTTTAATTAAATCACAAAAAATTGCCATCATAAATCTTTGAAATGTGGCAGTCATCATACATCTTTGAAATGTTGCAGGGGCATTACATAAATCAAAGGGCATCCTTCTAAAAACAAAAGTACCATAAGGGCTGGTAAAATTTATTTTCTCTTGATCCTCAGGGGATATTTGTATTTGGTGATAACCAGTATAATCATCCAGAAAACAAAAGTATTTATGCCCAGCCAATCTATCTGACGTTTGATCTAGAAAGGGTAATGGAAAATGATCTTTCTCAGTGGCAAGATTTAATTTTCTATCTTCAATGCATATTCGCCACCTTGTAACTTATCCAGTAGATATTAATTCATTATGTTCATTCACAGTTACAATTACTCCTCCTTTCTTAGGAACGTAGTGAATTGGACTAACCCATGCACTATCTAAAATAAGTCAGATAATTCCAGCATCTAACCTCTTTAAAATTTCATTCTTAACAACTTCTAAATAACAGGATTCAATCTCCTTTGAGGATCAGCTTTGGGTTTGCAGTTCTCTTCCATATGAATTTTATACATAAAAATTGGAGGACTGATTCCTTTAATATCAGCAATTGTCCATCCAAAGGCTTTCTTAAAATTTTTCAAGATTTTCATCAACCTCTCTTCTTCTTCCATCGTTAATTTTGAGGAAATTATAACTGGCAAAGTAGAGGAATCTCCTAAAAAGACATATTTTAAATGATCAGGAAGTAACTTCAACTCTAGTTCTAGAGGTTTTTTAATAGATGAACAAAATAATTTATCTTTGTCTATTGTGTCCAAAACTTCAAAACTTTCTCAAACATAGTTTGAATTTTCCTTAAAAAGATCTTCACATTGATCTAACTCCTTTTTTTGCTCGTGTTCCAAATCTTGTTTTCTTCATATTTTTCTTCATAAGTTGTTTTAAAATGTCATTCACTTAGATATCTTATAACTTCCATCCTATAACATTCATCATCCTTACCTTCTGCAGGATATTTCATTCATCTTGAAATATTGAAAGTAACAGTTTGATCATTGACGTGCATTGTTAATTACCCTTTCTGCACATTTATCATTGCTCTTCCTATGGCTAGGAAAGGTCTCCCCAAAATGATAGATATCTCTTTATGTTCCTCCATATCTAGCATAATGAAATCAACAGGAAGGATAAATTGATCCACTTTCAGTAGGACATCTTCTATAACTCCTTTAGAGTATGTTATCGAACGATCTGCTAACTACAGAGTTACAGTAGTATGGGTTATTTCTCTTAATCCCAATTTTTTGAATAATGATAATGGCATAAGGTTAATGCTTGCACCTAAATTACATAAAGCTTTCCCATAAAATTTGTCCTCTGTTGCACATGGAAATGTAAAGCTATCAGGATCTTTAAGCTTTTTAAGAAGCTTTTTCTGAATTATAGCACTGCACTCCTTACTAAGTGCAACAATCTCATTATCTTCAAACTTTTTTTTTCTGTTAAGAATATCCTTCATAAACTTTGCATAGCTTGGCATTTGTTCTAAGGCTTCAGCAAATGGAATATTAATTGTAAGCTTTTTAAATATTTCTAGAAATTTTGAAAAATGCTTATCCAACTTCTGCTGACGAAGTCTCTGAGGAAATGGAGGAGGTGATTTTTCCAAATCAATTTTTAGTGGAGAAATAGGTCTTTCAGAATCTTTTGGAGCGTCCT
>NW_018250809.1:467-8306 GCF_001263595.1 Phalaenopsis equestris | reverse complement strand
GAATTATTAACTAATCTGGTATAGCATGGTGTGGACACTTTCTTTAGAGTTCTTTAAATCTTTCTCATGCTTCATAAATAGATTCCCTTTCAAAATGATTAAAAGATGTAATATCATTTCTAAGCTTCGCAGTTTTTTTATGGTGAAAAATATTTGGCAAGAAATTTTTATGCTAAATCACCCCAAGTTTTGATAGATCTAGGTGCTACCGAATTCAACCACATCTTAGCTTTATTCCTCTACGAGAAAGGAAATAACCTAAGTATTATGGCATCATCCGATACACCATCGTAGTCAAATATAGCGGACAATTCTAGAAAATTAACAAGATGTAAATTTGGATATTCAGTTGTTGATCCCCCAAACTCATTGTTTCATACCATTTGGATATTAGCAGGTTTAAGTTCAAATGAATTAGCCACTACAGTATAGCCACTACAGTAGATTTTTCGTAGATTTTTCAATACTATAATGAAGTTCATCTATAATAGGGTTGGCATAATCTCTTAAAGATCTAAACTCTTGATGAATTTCAGATTTTGATCATTTTGGTTTTTCATTTCTGTAATTTACTTTGGATTTTACTTTTGATTTTTTAAGATTTTTAATTTTTTTGATTTTTTTGATTTTTCTAATAGTTCACTCCAATTCAGAATCGTAGGACACAAGTCCTTCAGAACCTAAACTACGCATACACTAACATAAAATAAAATAAAACTAGACACACACAAAATAAAATACAATAACTTAAAGTTTAAATAAGACTTTCTAAAAATAAAAATTTGTTTTTAAATCAATAGATTCTTTACAATTTTCACTTCACTTCCCCAGCAACGACGCCAAAAACTTGATCCCAAAACCACTTATATGCAACAGTATAACAATCATTCTGATTATATTTTTCACTTATATTTTCATATTTTGCAACAAAACCAAAAACTTGATCTTAAAGAAAAATAAGAATTTAACTTTTAATTTATATATATTGGAATACCTCGCAAGTATATGTATCGTTATCAAGTAATATAGGATTTTTTTGTTAAACCTCCTCTACGAGAAAGGAAATAACCTAAGTATTATGGAATCATCTGATACACCGTCGTATTCAAATATAGCGCACAATTCTAGAAAATTAACAAGATGTAAATTTGGATCTTCAGTTGTTGATGATCCCCAAACTGATTATTTGATACCATTTGGATAATAGCAGGTTTAAGTGCAAATGAATTAGCCACTACAGTAGATTTTTCAATACTATAATGAAGTTCATCTAAAATAGGGTTGGCATAATCTCTTAAAGATCTAAACTCTTGATGAATTTCATATTTTGATCATTTTGGTTTTTCATTTCAGTAATTTACTTTGGATTTTTCAAGATTTTTAATTTTTTTGATTTTTTTTTTATTTTTCTAACAGTTCACTCCAATTCAGAATTATAGGGCACTAGTCCTTTAGAACTTGAACTATGCATACATTACTACAAAATAACAAAAAATAAAATCACACAAATAAGAACTTATATAAAACACTATAATATTCATATAACAAATCTAAAACTGTAAATAAGACTTTCTAAAAAAAGAAATTTTCTTTTCTAAAATTTCCTTCACAATTTTTTTTATTATCCCCAGTAACGGTGCAAAAAATTTGATTCCTATCTTTTATGACAATACTATGTGATTTTATTCTCAATTTTCCTTACTTATATTTCTTACTTTATAATGGTGCAAAAATCTTGATTCTAAAGCAAATAAGAGTTCAAGTTTTATATTTAAATATTGGGATATTACACAAGTATATGTATTATTATCAAGTAATATAGGACATTTTAATTAAGCCCCAAATATCAAACCCACGGGGAGAATTATAATCTTTTAAGTCCGAAGAAATTAGATAACAAATTTTACTTTGCAAAATATTCTTTTTAAATATTTTTTGGAATTTTAATATTTTGATAAAAACAGAACAAACTTAAAAAGATAATTTGAGTTATTATAGAAGAAAAGCACTAAATATGAAAATATCTTTCTCCTTATCATGAATCAGAAAAAAGTATAGAAATTCTGTTGTGGAAGTACGCATATTGTGTTGTGTCAAATAGGAGCAATAATATTCTTTACACTTACTGGAGATTCTATAAAGAAACTTGGCTAATTTAAACTTTGAATAGTTCTGAAGACTGGCTAGGCAGAGAAGATACTAGCTCTCACTCTAGAGTTCTCTCGATTCCCTATACCCAGGGGCTAACATCTTGTATCAAAACCTAAAACAAGAAACCAAGTTAAAGGCTTTAGCCTGTCACTCTAAAGTCCATTAGTCCTCTAACTCTACACTAACTCTACATCCATCAATGAATATCTCCCTATTTATTTGCACTCAATCATATGAACTACATTCTCATTCATACAACCTCATATGATTCCTTCCAATAGTTGACTAAGACAATATCAGCCCACTTCTTACACATTCTCACAACAAATTTTAACATCTCGATTGGCCAAATCATAAAGTAAATGAAGTAAATAGATTTAAATCATCACAACTTTTTCCAACATTAAAGATCAATACTCTCCACAACTTCCATCCAACACTTATTTCTTATCATTTTAAGAAGAAAGATAAAGAAAACTACTTTTAATCCAAGGAGAAAGCAAAACCACACTTTAATTTAAAATTACAAATAATTATCAAACCAACAACAAGTCTCAATTAAAACCAAAAGTAGTCTAAAACAAAAGATAAAAATTTACCTCAAGTCCTCCACTAAACTCTTGAAGTTCCTTTGAATCTCTTCTCTTTTATAACACTCTCAAGATAAAACTAAAATAAAAAGGATAAATATGTGGTGCCTGAAAATCTCTCCAACTAACTCCCCAATTTTAGAACTTTCAAAACTTTCCCAGTACTTTTAGGACCCTCTTTTCAAAGTCTCAATCTTCCTTCTTTAATAATTCTCCAAAAGGTGTCTTGGTTTCTCTTCAAAATGTGTCTTGATTCGCTGTATTTTCACAAGAGATGCATTCTTACGCAATAATTTTTATCCATGGTGGTTGTAACCACCTATTAAGCTAATAGGTGCCTCAAAAACCTCTTCAAAATTTTCAAAAAATGAATTTACTCATCCAATAACTGCCACTGGCGCTTAAGCGCGGAGCCCCTAGCGCTTAGGTGCGGCCTTCTCTGTTTAACTGGAGCTTAAGCGTTGGATCTGATAGCTTAAGCATTGGATCTGATGCTTAGGCTCCAAAACACTTTTGCACATTTTTCACCATTTTGCTCCAAATTTGATCATTTTTCACTCCTTTAAGCATATTGCACCTTTTTACATGTACTTAAAAGAAAAACACAAAAACACTTTCCATTAAAGCTCAAAATCTCAAAAATAGGTATAAAAATGTGTCTAAAAATACAATATATTTTAAGCATATCATTGGTATTTCTACAATGATTTTCATTGGTTTAATAGGACTTTCTGACTTACAATGAAAATCTTCACCAGAATTTTCATTTTCACCTCATTTTTTTCTATTTCAACTTCTCGTTAAACTCTTTCTTCTAATTTTTTGTCACTTCTCAGTTGAATAGCTTTAATTTGCTCCTTATTTTGATCTTTATAATTTACTTCAACATTACTAGGTAATGTTCCTGGAGGTCTATTGCTAAGTGTAGTAGCAATACATCCCAATTGATTTTCTGTGTTTCTGATTGCAGCTCCTTGACTCTGTAATTGACTTCCCATTTACAATATCGATTCTTCCATTGATAAATTTTTCTCCTTACTTTACAAATTATTAAAGGTTTATAAGCTTGATTTTCTTGATTGTTGGAGCTTCCCACTAGTTTCGCAATATTATTTCCCCATTGTAGATTTGCAAAATTCGGGTTATTGTTACTCCAACTAAAGTATGGATGATTCTTTCAACCATGATTATAATAATTGGCATAAGGATTATTAGAACAATTGTTTATTGCATTTAAATTCTCATAAGAAGATTGAGCTTTTATCATTTGTCCAAATGAGTTGTCCTCAAGCACAGATGTTGTTTGAGAATAATTCATTTTATATTGATCTATCTTTTTTTTGATCTATCTTTTTTGATATAGCTCTTTTTCGATATAGAGGCTATTTGAGAAGTTAATATAGATATTGCATCAGAATCATGAATACTGGCTACTATTTTTGGATTTACCCTTTCTAAGAGGGCCATTGGAAATTATTAGTAGTCATCTCGTCAGTTAATGAATATGCTTCATCAAATGGTTCTAACATTAATGATCCACCAGCAACAACATCAATTATCAATCTAAGAGATCCAACCAATCCATTATAAAAAGTTTGAATTATTAACCAATTTGGCAACACATGGTGTGGACACTTTCTAAGGAGATCCTTAAATCTTTCTCAGGCTTCATAAATTGATTCCCCTTCAAATCGACAAAAAGATGTAATATCATTTCTAAGTTTAGCAGTTTTTTAAGGTAGGAAATATTTATATAAAAATTTTTGTGATAAATCTCCCCCAAGTTTTAATTGGTCTGAAATATTTATATAAAAATTTTTGTGATAAATCTCCCTCAAGTTCTAATTGATCTGGATGAGTTTAACCACATCTTAGCTTTATCCCTCAGTGAAAAAGGAAAAAAAATTCAAAGTCTGACAGCATCATTCGACACTCCATCATATTTAAATGTAGCACACAATTCTAGAAAACTAGCAAGGCATAAATTGGGATCTTCAGTTGGTGTTCCCCCAAACGGATTTTTTTGTACCATTTGGATAATAGCAGGTTTAAGCTCAAATGAATTGGCAGCTACAATAAGGTCTTGTATACTCAATGAATTTCATCTGCTGTAGGATTAGCATAATCCCTTAAAGGTCTCTGATGATGTTCATTTTTATTTCCATCATTACTTAAGTTGTAAGCCAATTTGTTGGAATGATTTTTCTCTTTTTGTTGTTTTCAAATTTTTCTAACAGTTCTTTCTAATTCAGAATTGTAAGGTACTAAGTTTTTCAGATCTTATACTATGCATAAACAAAATAAAACAAGTAACTAAAAATAAGCAACACACTTAAACAAGAAAATGTTCAAACAAAACTACAAATGCACTAAATACCATTTTTTTATATTTTAAAATAAAATAAAATAACTAATACTTTCCGTTACTTCCCCGGCAACGGCGCCAAAAACTTGATGCGCGAAAACTTGGGATTAAATTAATAATAAATATGCAATGTAACCCAAACAATAATGTAACTTTAATGAAAATAATTTATCTTTAAAACCTCTTTTAAACTCCCAATTCCCTTCTACTCTAACTCAAGTGTACATATCGTTCAAGTCCTAGATATCAATCCCATAGGGAAGCTGCAAATATATATAAGCTAGCTATTAATATTATATTCTTAAATTAAAATAAAAATAAAATAAAGTACAAAGTTTGAAGTTAAACTGCTCAAATGAAATGCTACTAAATATGTAGATGTATGACTATAACAGTTAAATTAGACTAGATGCTAAACTTTCAAAAGTAAAATTGCTGAAATAAAACAAAGGTTTTTATTGACAAAAAGTTCAATTATGAGAAAACACCCTTCCCCTTTACAATGAAAATATGGCTTATGAAGAAATAGAAATCATTTAAAATATATATTTAAAAACTATTTTGTGTCAAATAGGAGCAGTCCTATTCTCTACCCTCTTCAAAGCGCTATAAAGAATATTGACTAATCTAGAGTTTGGTCTGTAATTCTGTGGTTATGCTGGGAGGATATCGGCTGTCACTTCAGAGCACCCGTTACTTTATTATATTCTTAAATTAAAATAAAAATAAAATAAAATACAAAGTTTGAAGTTAAATTGCTCAAGCAAAATGCTACTAAATATGTAGATGTATGACTACAATAGTTAAGTTAGACTAGATGCTAAACTTTCAAAAGTAAAATTGCTGAAATAAAACAAAGGTTTTTATTGACAAAAAGTTCAATTATGAGAAAACACCCTTCCCCTTTACAATGAAAATATGGCTTATGAAGAAATATAAATCATTTAAAAAATTTATTTAAAAACTATTTTGTGTCAAATAGGAGCAGTCCTATTCTCTACCCTCTTCAAAGCGCTATAAAGAATATTGACTAATCCAGAGTTTGGTCCGTAATTCTGTGGTGATGCTGGGAGGATACCGGTTGTCACTCCAGAGCACCCGTTACTTCCTCACCTGAGCGCTAACATGTTTGCATTAGTTTCCAATCAACTGAACTAAATTAGGGATTTTAATTTGTCACCTTAAAATCCTCAAATTCTACATCCAACGATGTATATTTCTCTATTTATTTGCACCCAATCCCATGGATGACATACTCTCTTACATGACATACTCTCTCATGAAATCAAATGTGATTCTCCCTTTGTTGTAGAAATCATATTCTCTTCTTAGAACATATGTTTCTCAACACATTTTAACAATTCAATTGCCAGATCAAAAAGTAAATGAAGATTGGAGTTCAAATCATCACGAATTATCTACATTTAAAATCGTAGAAAACAAAATCAATTCTTCACAAAATCATTTCTCCAAAGTAGGGAGAAGAAAAAAGAAGACAACCTAGAATTCATGAGAAGGATATGATAAAACACGGACTTCATATATAAAAATAAGTTTATAAATAGAAGAAATAAAAAATACAGCTTATCTCACAATCCTTCTGAAGCAAATCCGTAGAAGTTCTCTCCAAGCATTTCTCTCTTTATAAGTTTTTTTCTTTATAATAACTCTCAGTTCTCTGTTAGAAGTGTAATGAAGAAAAAATCTTTCACCTTCTCTCTCCTCTTACAACCCTAGAAGACAATCTCCAAGCCCTTGTCTTTCTCTCTCTATCTCTCCCTCTTGATTCTCACGCCACTTATCTTTTTTTGCTCCCCCCCCCCCCCCCCTTAACTTTTTTCTCCCCTTATTTTGAGCTGCCTCCTCTGAAAGGAATTTCAATTTCCCTCCAAAATTTAACAGTCAAACTTTTGAATTCAAATGATGTGCCTCTTTGATCCAAGAGTTAAATCCCTTCCAATTTAAACCTTCCAAAGTGTCTAGATGCATTGAATCACTCTATGGGGTGTTTAGAACAAGTGTCCCTTTGAAAATTCACGTAAAATTTGTCTTAAACCACCTTAATTTGAAAAAGTTGTATCTGGCGCATCCTGCGCCAGCGCTCTGGATTTTGGCGCATCACGCGCCAAATCCCAAAATTGACTATTTTTTGCTACAAATTTTGCTCCTTCTGTCATTTTTGCTCCAAATACCTAAAAATGGTATACCTGTAACAAAAATACAAAAATACATTTCTTTAAAGTGCAATATCACCAAAAATATGCATAAAATTGGTACTTAAAACAGTATTTTATTTTTGTGTATTTGCAACCTAGTGAAATGAAAAGGACAAACAAGATGAAGAATAAATAAGATGGGAGAAGAATTTCCACTTATTTCTTTGAATTATGTCGGCACTATTTTTTGTGTGGGGTTTGCCTGTAAGAAGCTGTCAGTCATCGGAATTGAAATCCCATTGCCCGCTTCGGAAGGACGTTTTTTTAAAAAAAAATTTAGTTTTGAAAAAGATGAAGTCAAACTGACCCCATAATTTTCATAGTTTAGATGAAAGAGTGCTTAACCTCAAATCCTGTATTTATTCCGAAGGATGAACAAAAGAGTGAGGCTCGATCAAATAAACTAAAGAAAGTTATGACATCCGTTTGGTCTGCGAAACCAATGTATTGGCCGACAAGTTCCCCTATTTAATATAAGGAATTAAATAGGGTTTATATTATGCTGGGTTCGGGAAAA
>NW_018250809.1:0-338 GCF_001263595.1 Phalaenopsis equestris | reverse complement strand
AAGCTATCCTATTATTTGGCTTCAACTTAGGAGAAATCATTTAGATGTTTCATCCTGCAAATTTTATTTATTAGGATTTACATTTGTGTGAAGTAATCAGCACAAATAACCTTGAAGATGTGAGGATTTAAGTCCTGACGAACGACTACCTCAGAATCTTAAGACGAGTTAGGGCTTAGATTGTACAACAGGATTGTACAAATGCCTAAAAGATGTGTTTGAGGATTTACGTTGCACTAGGCAAATAACCTCGAATTCCTATGGCTTTGTTGTTTTAAAGTTAAGGAAGGATATGTTGTTGTGGATCCTCTTGCTGTTGAAGATGTCCGGGCTGCCCA
>NW_018250808.1:0-332 GCF_001263595.1 Phalaenopsis equestris | reverse complement strand
AAATTGGTTTCACTTGAATCAACTTAACGAAAAAGGCTTGGCTACAATTTCTAAACTTATATTTTAGTATTAACATATTTACTAGTAAAGTTTCATGAAGTTCTTTTTTATATGGATATTCTAAATGACTTTAATATGAATAATTTGCAATTTTCTTTGAAAAGAATAGAGAATGAGAGATCTTAGACTTGATTGCTACATATTGTTATTCCTTTAATATTAAATGGAGTTATTTTACATTTTTCTTAAGTTAAACTATTGTATTTATGTCGGCTCAATTTTGGTTGAGACGTTGCTCGTAAGAAGCTGTCGGTCACCTGAATTGAAATCCC
>NW_018250807.1:0-965 GCF_001263595.1 Phalaenopsis equestris | reverse complement strand
ATTCTCATTTTAGAATCAGTCCCTAACTTTTGATTAACTCTTTTTGAGGTTGGTCCTTAACTTTCGACTCTCTTTTGAGATTGATCATTAACTTTCAATTCTCATTTTTAAAATCAGTCCTTAATTTCTGATTCACTCTTTTCGAGGTCGGTCCTTAACTTTCGACTCTCTTTCTGAGATTGATCATTAACTTTCAATTCTCATTTTTAGAATCAGTCCTTAACTTTTGATTCACTCTTTTCGAGGCTGATCCTTAACTTTCTACTCTCTTTTGAGATTGATCATTAACTTTCAATTCTCATTTTAGAATCGCTCTTTAACTTCTGATTCACTTTTTTTGAGGTTGGTCCTTAACTTCTGACTCACTTTTGATATTGATCATTAACTTTTAATTCTCATTTTAGAATCAGTCTTTAACTTCTGATTCACTCTTTTTGAGGTCGGTCCTTAATTTTCAACTATCTCTTGAGATTGATCCTTAACTTTTGATTCTTATTTTGGAATCAGTTCTTAACTTCTGATTTCTCTTTTTTTTAGATTGGTCCTTAACCTCCGACACTCTTCTGAAATTAATACCTAAACTTCAATTCCCATATCACAGGGTCATCACCTAAATACTGATTCCCATCCTCAGCAAACATCTAAAACTTAATAACTAAAAACCTACTCTCCAATCCCCAGAGAGAGTTCCTACCTCTTGATTTTGATCAAATATTCATCTGTTAATTCCCCAACAAAAACAAATAACACACACAATTCTACACATCCTTTAAAGTCTGTTGTTTTAAGAGTCTAGGTTGGTTTTATTGATCTCGTCGGTCAACTCCAATACATGCGGTGTGCTTGCCCAGCACACCACACCTATTTGGGGTCCATTTATTGACCTCACTTTTGGTTGAGGTCTATTTCTTCCTCATTAATAGCCTAATTTCTAGCCATATAACTTTCTTGTTGACTATTCCTAG
>NW_018250806.1:64169-70494 GCF_001263595.1 Phalaenopsis equestris | reverse complement strand
CATAAATACAAATTATATGTAATAACTTCTTACAACGCAGAAGTTCTAATTAGAAGTGTAGCTAAGTACGTATACTCATCTCAGGTCACAGTGAGTATCATTAGAGCAAAAAAAAAACTCTAAAACAATTACAATAATAATCAACAAGATGATTACATTGTTCTAAACATTCACACGGCGTAGTTCATGTGTCAAACTTCCCTCAAGTGATGTTCTTCATTCCCGATCAACATCGTCAGGTGAATCCACCGAACCATCTGCCCATTAATTTTCTTAGGAGAGTGAAGCATCACTGATGTATTTACACAGGCCATCTAAGTTTGGGTCCCCATTTTTTTGGGGCATTAGTACCCTGATGAAATAAAAAAAAAAAAAAAAAAAAAAAAAAAAAAAAAAAAGGCTCGGTTCTTTGACAGCATTAAACCGAACAAATATCTTCTTGATGGATTTCATCAGCATTGCATAAATCCGAAGAGAAATTCTTGAAAATCATCAATATGAAAATCTGGACAAATAAATCAATATAAAATTCAAAGGAAGAATTATGCAGCCAGGAACAACAATAAAGAAGACAAACTACCTTCACCGCCTCGTTACTGCCATGGAAGTGACGATTCACAATATCTGGAACGCCCGCCTTCTGTTACTATAGGATCACGTCTTCCTGCCGTAACCTAGCCGTCGGGATCGCAGCACAGAAGCCCTGTTCCGCTGCTTTCTCCCACAACAAAGCCGCATTACTGTTTTCCCCTTCTCTCAAACAGAACAAAAATGCTCGAACAAAAGATGCATCCGTCACGAATCACATCGAGCCGCATCCTTCATGAATAACATCGAGTCGCATCCTTCACGAAATGGCATCGTGTGCTGAATCGGAAAAGCAGGCGAAGAAGAAGAAGAAGGCGCGGGGCTCGTTCCTGGTCAAGGAAGAGCGCGGGGTTCGTCCTGGTCGAGGAAGAAGAATGTGCGGGATCGGCAGAGATGGCGAGACGACGCACAACAGGTTAGGGCTGCTCTGCTACCGCGAAAAAGAGGGGTAAATTGGAATATTGGCGAGGCGAAAGCTAGGGCCGCGGGGTTCATCCGACAGCCCGCTTTCTGCCCTTTCCCTCTTTAGCGTCTTGTGGCCGCGAAGCTGCTATCCCAACGGGAGCATTTCGCGGTTTGGGTCACAACGCTCGAAAAAAGCGGGCCCCAAACAGACCCTAAATTAATTAAAACTAAATTAACTTTTTTTTATTTCAATTTTTAATTTCACATTTTTTTTTCTTCGGCAGACCGACAGAACGGTCCCTCCCTCCCTCCCTCCCTCCAGCTTTTCTAAAGCCAACTTCCCAGCATGAAATATTGTATCCGGAAATTAACGCAAAATAGATGAGAAACATGATCTAAAATACCGTAGCATTAAACTTTCATTCCAGCTTATGGGGTTTTTGGTTGGCACAAACAACAATATAATGTAAAAGAAATGTAATACAGGAAAATATATTGTATTTGAAGACCATTAAGGTTCTTTGGTCCACTTTAAAATAATCGGATTATTTTATTTTATTTTTGAATGAAAATGACAGCAATGTATTTTAAAATATGTGAGTTTTTAAATAAATCATGGTGCGATTGTGGTCCAGGGTGATGGTCGACGGGCATGATGGCCTGACGTAGCTGCGAGCAAAAGCGGTGGCCGGAGGAAATGGCTACTATGGCGGCAATTAGTGGCCGGCCTATTCTTTTTTTCTTTTTATTTTTTGTCACATATTTATCATATGTTATTTTTATTTCATAATTTAAATCAAATTAGATAATTTTAATAAATATTGTCATTCGCAACAACTCTGATTGAACTCTTTGGTCTTGAAAGTCTCATTCTTCCGATTCAATGCCCGTCAAAATTTCACTGCCTTATTTCAAGTTATGAAAATAATGGATGTGTGAAAGAATTAAAGAAGCATGACAAATAAATAGAAAAATAAATTTTGTTGAATGCAGAATTGAAGATTTTCAAGTGACAGATTAAAATCTCCAATTTGGTCCAGTTGATTGGAAACTAATCCGGGATTGTTAGCCCTCGGGTGAAGAAGTAATGAGAGCTCTGGAGTGACAGCTGGTATCCTCCCAGCCTAACCATGGAATTAGCCACCAAACTCTAGATTAGCCAATCTTCTTTATGCACTTGAAAAAAGACAAAGAATAGAATTGCTCCTATTTGACACAAAATAATTTTTATATATTTTTAAATGATTTTAATTTCTTCACAATTCATATACTCATTGTAAAGAGGAAAATGTTTTCTTAAATTTGAACTATTCGTCACAAAAACTTTTCTTAGATTTCATAAGTTTGTTTTTGAAAGTTTAGCAATTAGTTTAATTAAACTAGTTCCTTTTATTTGCATTTTATTTAACATACACTTAATTATTTTAGATTAAAATTTCATACTTCAGTTTTATAGTTTGAATTGTGTTTTACTTTATAGTCATAAGAATTTACCTATAAGTATAAAGCATTTCCAAAGTCCCTGTGGGATTGATATCTAGGACTCTATTAGAGCCCTTTATTGCTTGAGTGATATGTATGCTTGTGTTATTATTAGGGGATTTGGCAGTTTAAAGGTTTTTAAAAGATAAAATTATTTTTATTAAAGTTATTTTTGATGGGTTTACATTGTATATTTATTATTATAACTGTTGTGTGTATTTTGCAATATTGAAAAATATTTACAAAATTAACACACAAAAATCTGCCGCATTCGGCTCCTCTTGAATTGAAGGGCAAATCTCTTGTTTTCATGTACAAAATTAATTTCTATATTTATATATTTACACACAGATTTATTAAGTAGATTTAGCACATTTGTTTAATAACATGTAGATGAAATTAAGAGTGGTTGAAGTAGATTTAGCACATTTGTTTAATAACATGTAGAAATTAAGAGTGGTTATGTGAAGTGCCGGTTGGATATCTCAAAATGTTTAGAAATGAACATGATGAACTGGAATAGAATAAGATAAAATATTCATTTTCTATTTAATCTCATATTCTCTCATATATTTATATTAAATATAACTAAATTTATAACTTGATTCACAGATTATTTGGGTACCATATTTATATGTAAATATAGTGTTATTTTATGACATGTTTCGAGAACTTAGATGTTTGGGTTGTCTATATTCCACTAATATGCTGCAAGTGTGCTGAGTGGCATCTTCTAGTTTGCATTACGTAATAGTTTTGTAGCATTCAATCTATATCGATTGAACCCATCAAACAAGATTTTGAATGAGTTGATGAGTGAGCTAAAGTAGAACTTGACTATAACAATATAACTGTAAATATATTGAGATGTGGAATAGCCATCAGGCATATATAGCACCTATAAATCCATCGCAAGGAGACGGGAAATAAGAATTGACTCACTATTTATAGTGGTATCAATGGTGGGCATCACTCTACTTAGTGAAGCCTTCTACTCAATTATCAGATACCTATTACCCACGATCACTAGGAGATATAATAGTGGTATGGATTTACAATATGTCAAAGTCAGATACCTATTACCCACGATCACTAGGAGATATAGTGGTATGGATTTACAATATGTCAAAATTACTACAAATTTATTTATTAGAATACATAATAAGAAATTAAAATTTTCAATTATATAGATGGATTACTTCATTGGTAGCAAGGGCATCGCAGAAAAGTGTAGATGTGAATGTGGCTCAAATGCTAGTCTCTCGAAATAAAGGTATGATGAGATACTGAAGCTATCACGTAGAGTGGAAGAATCAATCCATTGATCATAGTGTATTTGATTGACCAACTGAACATGTTTTTGAAGCTGGACCATCTCATAGAACAAATGTTAGACTACATGACCCTCATAGATCAACTTTTGATGCTCCACTTCGATCGTCTTCCACCGTTACTACATGATCAACAGTAGATTCTCTAAATAGATTCGTTGGCAGAACACAAAGATATTTCCTTCATGAGTCCCACGAACAATAGTATTCCGAGCCATCTGTTTATCCTGTTCAATCAATATTTGCGTGACCCTCCAACCATGCAGTAACATTGACAAATGAGGGTCAAATGTACGATTTGCAGTGAACAACTACTTCTGATGGAGATCTTTTATGTTCCTATTTCTAATATCGGCTCGAATTTCAGTATATCTCAATTTGATTGACCACCAAATCTTATGAATAAAGAAAATTAATGGATTCGCAAGCTACAAATTAAGTAACTGAAACCAATGATGTTAAAGAAGAATTTCAATAACATCAATTGCGACATCTACTACTGCGACAATGGCTCGGGCGCAATTCCACCCCGACGTAGAAAATAGTCTTTTTTTTTGTAAAAAATAAGTTACAAAAATATTTTGATATGAAATATATTTTACAAATTTTACATGGTAAAATTTATATTTTTTTAGTTAATTCATTTTGTTCAATTATATTTTTTTATTAATTATCGTCAAAATTAATTAAAAAATTTTAATATTTTAATTAATTTCAAGAATAATTAACAAATCTATTTATAATAATACTTGATATATATTAATATTCATATTATTTATAATAAAATATTTCTTATACTAAAAAATTAAAAAAAATAATATTTCAAAAAAACGCCTTTGTTGAAAAGTTTACTTTGATTGTAAATGAGCTTCTTCGAAAAATTTGGCCTCATTTTTATATAATTTATCTCTATGAAAATATTTGCATTTTATATGACAATACATGTTTTCAAAACATCGGGAAACATAACAAATGACGCTTAACTTTTCAAATGTGACAAGTGTTGAATCACAGGAAGAGCATTGTATTTAAAGTCGAAGTTTCAAGTTTTAATAATAAGGCCGGCCGGCCAATTCAGCTGATTCGACCTTCAATTGTTGGTCTAATTAATGAACAGGTGAACCAGGACTAAGTCACAAAATCTTTTCAAGTGAAAAATATTCTCAATTTTCTAATCAGCATTTGAGAGCTGCATGAGCAATTATCTATAAAATTATAAATAGTATTATTTTACAAGAATATGATGCTCTTAATTTAATGAGATTTTTCTAATCAAAGGTATTTATAATTTCTAAAATTAATTAATCAATAGAGTAATATAAATAGAATAGATCTGAATATGTTACATCGCCATCTATGCTTGTTAATAGTCTTATACATACACGCATACATACATACATATATGTAGTATAAATGCTGATTAAAATAAATTATCATAAACTTTTAAGCCAGCAATTAATTATTCATTTATAAGAATTTACCAAACTAATAATTTATTGAGCAAAACTAATTAAAATTTATTTATTAGACTGATTATTAGTCAATTAAAAATAATTAAATGTTAACATATAATTTATTTTTTATTAATTATAATTAACATGATAATATATTGATTAATTATTATTTTTAATTATATAAATTAATTAAATTAAATTAAAAATTGTTTTAAATCCCGATTTTTATTTTCACAGTTTTCTTCACCTCACCGCCAAAAGCGGTCTTTCTCTCCCTTCCTCCCTTCAGCTTCTGTAAAGCCAACTTCCCAGCATGAAATATTGTATCCGGAAATTAAGGCCCTGGTTGCTTTTTTCTCTTTTGGTCACATAATTATCTTATGTTATTTTTATTTCATAATTTAAATCACATTAAATAATTATAATAAATATTATCATTCGCAACAACTCTGATTGAACACTTGGGTCTTGAATGTTGTCTCATTCTTCCGATTCAATGCCCGTCAAAATTTCACAGCCTTATTTTAAGTCTTGAAACTAATGGATGTGTTAAAGAATTAAAGAAGCACGACAAATAAATGCTGTCATGACTACGAAGCAAGAACAATGACAACTAATTGCGGCAGGTGAAGCAAGTTATTGTTAACTCTGAAATAAAAGGCAACAACAATAAGAAGAGCAAAAATAAACAAAAATGTATCATCTTCCACTCCTGTTCTTCTTTCTTTCCGACACCATTTTTTGGGTGAATTACATGACCCTTAAAACATTAGTTATTACAAAACTGGTGAATTTCCAAGAGATTACATGACTCTTAAGACAATAATATTCACAAAACTAGTAAACAAAACACCAAGCTGATTTTTTGGCTAATACTTTTATGTCTCAAAACGACTCGTTGTTTATGAGCAGCTCGTGTTCAGCTTGTTAAAAAACTCCGGTTCTATTTTGTTCGCTAAGTTAACAAGCCAAACAAGAACACTTTTTTGTGTTCGATATATAAATGAGCCGAACATGAATAAAAATTTGTTCGTTCGTGTTCGACTCGTTTTAGCTAAAAATACT
>NW_018250806.1:51257-64136 GCF_001263595.1 Phalaenopsis equestris | reverse complement strand
AGTAGTATTTATAAAAAAATTAATTTACTACAAGACTACAAAAAATTTATAATCAATTAAAATTATTAAATAAAAAAATTGAATAAAACTATATTAAGTTTTATTAAAATGATATTTTAATAAAAATAATAAGATTTAAATCTTACCCGATCTCTTAACATCTTACGGCTGCATGATTAGGATTGTCAAAACAACTCTTTGTTCGCGAACTGCTAGTGTTCTTCTAGCTAAACAAACGAGTCGAACACGAACATACATTTTGTATTCGAAATATAAACGAGCTGAACTTGAACAAAGATTTTTTTTAACGAGTCGAACAGGAGCTGAGTCTGGCTCGCTCGTGTTCAGCTCGTTTACACCCCTAATACCAACTAGAATTATCACATCACATCCAAAATATCATCATTTTAATTTGAAAACAGGAATATACTTTTTCACGGATAGGAAAGATGTTATGTAAATAAAAATTGAAGTTTGTGTTACATATGTAAGTACATAAGAATTAACCGGTATTTATGTAAATCTTCTTTTTTTCTTTTTGAGTACAAGAATCATCGAAGGAGAGCTGCATATAGGATCTGGTTCCATGTATCAGGAAGTCCGGCAAGACACCAATGGCTACAGTCCACTCCGGAGCGGCCTCCATTGAAGGAAGAAGGGTGGGCATCTTTCCTTAGCTGGGAAAGAAAGGTGATATCAAGCAGATAGACAGGCTTCTTTATACTCTCCAACACATTACTAACTACGCTTTGCTGAGGAAGAGATCCACCTGGATACGTTGATCCGCTTACAGGCCCTGTTTGTTCGCCACAATCTTTAGCTTCAGCTTCTCCCCATTCCTTCCCTCTGATACACAATAATTATAAATTAAAATAATATATGTCACTTTACCAATGCATGAAAATGAAAATAATGTTATTTTTATGTGATATGGAAAATATCAATTGTAATTTGTAAAAATTAAAGTTAGATATGTAAATTCATAAGAATTGGATGGCATATATGTAAAGGCTAAAAAGAAATTTATGCATCATCATTCTTCATCGTAATGCTGGCCTTAGTTATTCTATTATTTGCAATTAGCACTAGAAAGACTACTTTTTAAATTATCGGTGTGTTAGTGTCAAATTGTGGAGCTTAGCTTTTGTCCTTCGAATAAAATGTTCTACGGAGAACTGATCTCTTGTTAGGAATATCCAATAAATGTATTTGCATGTTATTTTATTAAAGGATTTCTGAGAATTTTGCTACATGTTTAAGCTGTTCTAATTTTATCTTGATAACTATGCATGTTAGTATTATAAGAACTATGAATTTGTAATTCTTCATAATTAAATCATTATAATTTTCTTAGAAATCGCAATACAAAGTTGCCATAAATTTGGCGAGCATATGTAAAATTTAGCTATTTTTATGTTTTAATTTTCCATATTTTTTTTTTTTGTCTTAGAAATCGCAATACAAAGTTGCCATAAATTTGGGGAGCATATGCAAAATTTAGTTTATTTTTATGTTTTAATTTTCCATATTTTTTTTTGTTTTTTTTTTCTTTCGCTTTTGATATTTGAAGTGGGGTTTGCTTATTTCTCAACAGCCTGAGGCTTTATAAATCTATTTTGCATCGGTTCTATCTATTTTATCTATTATATAATCATTTTTTTAGACAATATTTTCTGCATCAATTTTTTTCATTTTTTTTACTGGGGCATATTCTGTCTTATATTATACTTCTCTATTTTGTACAATTTTTATTCAAACACTTTCAATTAATGTGCTGAGTGTGGAGTCTTTTTGCATGCTAGTTGCAGCTCGCTGAGCTTTCCGGCACCTACAGACATTCCAGGGTCCCAATGGGCGCGCCCAGATGCCTAGGGTCATCCCAATGCTCCAATCTAGAGGACTGGGCACCCCTGAGCCCGCCAACTGCAAGGCGCAACAGTGTCGCAGTTTTAGTCGTTTAACAGAGCACTCACCATTCAAGCATCTAGAAGGGGGATGAAAAAGCCAAGATTCATGACTTCAACCAAAGAGAGGAAGAAAGCAGAGTCTGAATGTGCCGCAACAGCGCCGGAGCGATTTGTACATAGTTTAGGATTTAAATCCTTGTTTCATGAAAGATCATACTCTCTCAATGTGTATTTTTGATATAGCGTAACAGATGCAGATTGACATTTGTGTCAAGAGGGTGTATTTTTTTGTGTACCTTCTATTGAGAAATCAAGAGATAAAGAAGCTTGAATTGATGTAGTTTCAGAGATGTACAGAGTGGATTTGAGTTGTGAAATTATGTACTATTCTCCTTCTATTGTGGAATTTTTAGTTTGGCGCGGATCCGTGCTTTTCTCCCATTCTCTGATGTTTTCATGTTAAATATTTATGTGTTTTTCTAGATTTCCTTATTCAGCGCTTCTATTCAATCTACTGTTTCGGATCCCTCGAATTAGTGTGTTATTTTGCAATGTGGTTTTGCTTATGAATTGATCAAGTCCTAAGTTTTCATATAAACAAGTGGTATCAGAGAGGAGTGTTTTAAAGAATTTTGATTCAAGTTGGAGCAATGGGCAATGAAGCGAGGTACAAGGTAGAGAAGTGCAATGGTTTGAACTATGCAAACTGGAAGATGCAAGTGGAAGAATTATTGAATCAAAAGAAAATGTAAATGTCACTGGAACGAATCACCAATAAGCTTGAATCTCTAACTTTGGAAGAACGGGAAGTGCATGATCGAGCAACCCTATGTTTGATTATTCATTCACTTTCGTTGTTCTCTGCTTTCAACATAGTAAATGAGAAAACTACATTGCATCTCATGACAACTTTGACAAATATGTATGAAAAATATTCAGCTTTAAATAAAATTTTTCAGATGAAGAGATTATTCAAATAGAAGATACTGAAAGAATGTTTAGTGGTTGAAAATTTTAAAATTTCAACACTACTAAAAACCAGCTGTGTTATGTGGGTATTAAGTTCAATGATGAGGTTAGTACACTATTAACTCTATCTTTATTACCAGATAACTAGGATGAATTGTTCACAACAATAAATAATGCTTCAGGTAATATATTGTTAAACTTCAATGACATTAGAGGGATGGTATTGAATGAAGAAGTTTGAAAGAAAATTACAAGCAGTGAATCTTCACGTTTTATGTTAAATATTAAGAACAGATGAAGGAATATGAACATAAATATACGAAAAGTCATATTTATGTTTAGAAGATAAGAAATTCTAGGTCGAAAGGAAAAATGATAGAGGTGAATGTTGGAATTGTCCAAATAAAGGTTATTTCAAGAAAGAAGACAAAACTCCAGAGAAGCCTTACAGTGGAGACCAAGAAATGAGTCTCTTTGCAAATGTCTTAAAAAGTGAAATCCAAAGTGACTACCTAACTTTATCTCTACTAAGTACTATTTTCTTGGATAATAGTTTACGGTGCCTCTTTTCATGCATGCCTCAACAAAGAGGTGTTTAGAAACTACAGTTATAGTGATTTAGGAAAGGTTTACTTAGAAGATAGCAAAAATGTTGCATCAAAGGAAAGGGTAATGTTGATGTCAGGTTGTCAAATGAAACATTCTAGAAGCTCAGTAAAGTTAGACATGTTTCAAATCTGAAGAAAAATATGATCTTCATGAGAAAGCTTGTAAAGGCATGGTACATGACTATTTTCAAAGGCTATTCATGAAAGTTATCTAGAGAGGCAATGGCCACGACTTGGAGCAACATTGAAGGAACACTTTACCTGATCAATGAGATTTATGAATCCAATGGTGTGGCTGGATCCAAGACTGATATTGTTCTTAGGCATCACAAGCTTAGCCATATTAGCCAAAATGTATGAAGTTCCTACTCTTTAAAAATAAGTTCTATGGTTTCAAGTCTATAGAGTTAGATTTTTATGAAGACTATTTATATGGCAAGTAAAATAAGTTTTATTTCTCTAAAGGTGGGTCAATAATGGAGTTCTATAAGCTAGAGTTAGTACATACTGGTGTTGGAGCCATACTCTAGTTTAGTTCATTAAAGGTTTGATACACCAAAATAATATACTATTTTAAGTACATATTTTATGCTTATTTTTAGTGACATTGCACTTTTAAAAAGGGTATTTTCATGTTTTTGTTGCATGAATATCATTTTTAGGTGTTTGGAGATAAAATAGCAAAAAGGACAAAATTTGGAGCCAAAACAACGAATTTTGGAATTTTTGGCTCATGATGCACCCGATTGGTGCATGATGCGTCGTTTGACAGAGACTTGGTGCATGATGCGCTAGAGACAATTTTTTGCAGATTAAGGTGGTTCGAGATGAATTTTGCATAATTTTCAAAGAGACACTTGTTCTACAGACCTATTGGAGTAATTCAATGCATTTAGACAGTTTGGAAAGTTCTTTTATGAAGGGATATGTCTCTTAGATCAATTGACACATCTTTTGAATTCAAAAGAATTAACTTTTTGAGGGAATTTTGGAGGAAATTTTGAATTCCTTATGAAAGGAGGTAGCCCAAAATAAAAGAAGAAGATTTCAAGGAGTTGAAGGGGGGACGGAAAGGCACAAAAGTGGGGGTGGCATGAAAGGCAAGGAGAGAAGAAGAGGAGATTTTCTTCTAGGGTTGTAAGAGGAGAGGGAAGGTGAGAAATTTCTTCTTCATTACACTTGAAAGAGAGAATTGAGTGTGCTCGTAAAGAGACAAAGGCTTGGAGAGAGCTTCTAGGGATTTGTTTGGGAAGGATTGTGAGATAAGTTGTCTTTTATTTTTTTTATTTTTATATATGAGATCCGTATTTTTTCGTATCCTTCTCATGAAGTCTGAGTGGTCTTCTATATCATTCTCCCTACTTTGAGATATGGTTTTGTGAAGAATTGATTTTGTTTTCTAATTGTTGTGAAGAATTGATTTTGTTTTCTATAGTTTTAAATGTCAATAATTTGTGATGATTTGAACTCTGATCTTTATTTACTTTTTGATCTGGCCAATTGAAATATTAAAATATGTTGAGAAACATATGATCTGAAAAGTGGTATGATTTCTACAACAAGGGGGATAATCACATTTGATTTCATGAGAGAGTATGTTATCCATGGAATTGAGTGCAAATAAATAGAGAAATATCTTTGTTGGACGCAAAATTGGAGATTTTAAGGTGACAGATTAAAATCCCCAATTTGGTATAGTTGATTGGAAACTGATGCAGGATTGTTAGCGATCAGGGGAGGGAGTAGTGAGAGCTTTGGAGTGGCAACAGATATCCTCCCAGCCTAACCACAGTTAGGGACCATACTCAGGATTAGTCAATATTCTTTATAGCACTTGGAAGAGGGTAAAGAATAGGATTGCTCCTATTTGGCACAAAATAGTTATTATATATATTTTCAAAATTATTTCAATTTCTTCACAATTCATATACTCATTGTAAAGGGGAATGATGCTTTCTTAAATTTGAATATTCCATAAACAAAAACCTTGTTTAGTTTTCGTAATTTTACATTTGAAAGTTTAGTTTTTAGTTGTTGACCTTACTTTTGATTGAGGTTCAGTTTTTTCTCTTTAGTAGCCTAAGGTCTAGCCATAGGACTTTCCTATTGACTATTCCTATTGACTATTCTTAGAGTATTGACTATTCTTAGAGAACTAGACAAGGAGCCCTCACCATTAGAAATTTTAAACTCTTCTCTACTCAACTTGAAGTTCCACATATTGGTCCTGATCTCTAGTACTTAGTAGGTGGGGTCGCTATGGGGGAAACTCAAGATGAGTTACCCTTAGGACTGTTGGACTGTAAGCGCCAGTCCTGGGCGCTGAGGTGCCTTAGCTCATTTTTTAAATCTTCTTCATTTTTGCTCCAATTTGACCTTTTTTTCACTCCTTTTACCATTCTTCATCCACTTGATTGTACCTACAAAAAAATACACAAATAACTTTCATTAAAGAGCAATATTTAAAAAATAGCCATAAAAATGTGTATAAAAATTCTATATATCTTAGGTGTATTAGGGTGATTGAAGTGACACCTAGTTAATTTTAGAGAGCTATTGAAAGGGATCAAGGGTTGAATGAAAGAGACCTTTAACAGATTTTATAGGGTGAGTTTTGGAGAGTTTTAAGGTGAGTGAGTTCATATTTGTGAGTTTTTAATTATGTAAGAACATTTTGGAGATTGCTTGAAGGAGACTTATGAAATTGCTTGGGGAGAAGACATAAGTAATTTGTATTTGTTTTTTATTTTTGGTTGTTAAGACTTGGATTTCAATTCAAATCATGTGTTTTTGTTTTATCTTTATGAATTCTGAGTAGTTTTTTCTTTCTTTCTCCTTGCATATGGGAATTAATCAAGCGGGATGAGATTAATTTAAAGATTTATGTTATATTTTATAAAATTGCGATGGTATTTTCACCTATTTTTCATTAAATTTACAAATTGACCACTTGTGAAGTTAAAATCCATTACGAAACATAATGACCCTAGAGGGCAATGATTTTACCAACTAGTGAGTACTACACTTACCTTTGGAAAGAGTCGTTGCGATCGTCCAAGGGGAAGTACAAATAGATAGAGAGATAAGTTTGTTGGGCGTAGAATTGATGTTTCTAGGGTGACAGACTAGATTCTTTTGTCAATTTGATCTTGAGTTTGGATCTAAGGGTCCCTGGTAGGTCCTATAGAGAGGGAATAGTGGGCAATCTAGAAGTGAGAGGCTAAAATTTACTCAGCAAAACTACACAAGTTGGAACAAACTTAAGGTTATCTTAACTCTAAGTTAGCCATGTTCTTTGCTAGCACCAAGAGGAGGTAAAGAATATGTATGTTCTTATTTGTCACAATACATCATTTTATATTTTTAATCATTCAATGCCTTTACAGAATAAGATCACTTTGCATGGGTAAAGATCTTTTCATTATATTCAAAGTCTTTTAAACTTACTAGTCTTTTAAACTTTGTTCTTTCTTTATGTTTAAATTTTGATTGCATGTAAATTTAATTTTCAACATTTACAAAACTTTTGACACCATTCTTCTATCATTTTGATCTATAACTTCGATAGAAGTTTAAAGAGTTACAACTTTCTTTGTGGAATCGATACTGAGCTTTTAAAGAAAATTCTATATAACTTGAAATGATACGTATATTTGTGTAGTACCACTAGTGTAAAGGCTTATTATATATTTTCTAAAACATTTTATATATTCACACTAGCCACTAAATATAATTTGGGCAAAGTTTTTGGCAATATTTTGAAATATAAACATCTGTGCATTCAATCACACACATATTACAACACCCCAATAGGAATGCCTAGTGCTTAAGAAAGCACCACTGCACCCAAAAGTGGCATCTAGGTGCCCAGTGCAGGGTACAATAATGTCATAAGTTTGGTCATTTGATAAAACACTCAAAAAAAAATTTCCGAAGAGGGGCATAATAACTCCCAGATTCATGATTTCAACCCGAGCAAGTGAAATGTTGTACCCCAAAGAGACGCTATGATGCTAGGAGCAAATTGTCCATACTTTAAAATTTAAGCTCTCATTTCACAAAGAATCATACTCTCACACAGTGTATTATCGACGGTTTGTAACAGGTGAGGAGCGACATCTGTGTTGATGGAATGAATTTTGACGAGTGCTTTGCCTTGTGAGAACACGAGAGGAAAGAGCATGGATTGTTGTAAGTTTCAGTGATGTAGAAAGTGGATTTGAGAGCTGTAATTTTTTACTATTCTCCTTTCACAGTGAAATTTTTAATATGGTAGGCTCCATAGTTTCTTTATTATTTTCAATTTTTCTCACTTTAAATATTACTGGATTTTATTATTGTGTGCTTCATTCAATTTATTGTTCTAGATCTCTCAAATTTGTTTTTTTTTTTTTTGTGAAGTGGATTTGATTATAAATCAATCAAATCTCAAGTTTCCATCCCTAGAAGTGGTATAAGAGTGAGGCTTTATTAAGACTTTTGATTCAACTGGGAGCAGTGATAGATAAAGTGAGGTACAAGGTGGAGAAGTTTAATGGCTAAAACTTTTTGTTAAGGAAGATGTTAGTGAACGATTCTTTATATTAAAAGAAAGAGTATTTGTCGCTAGAATGAATCCCTAAGAAGCTTGAATCAATGACTCTGGAAGACTTGGAGTTGCTTAATCACATTGCTCTTAGTTTGGTCCTTTATTTACTTTCCACTTTTGCTGCTTTCAACATAGTGAATGAGAAAACTACGATGGATACCATGTATGAAAAATCTTTTACTTCAAATAAGATTTTTTTTTTATGAAAAAAACATTCAACATAAAGATGGTGGAAGGGGGTTTAGTGATTGAAAATTTGAATAATTTCAACACTATGATAAACCAGTTATGTTCTATAGGCATGGAGTTCAATGATAAGAATAGAACACTGTTAATTCCATCTTTATTGTCAAATATCTGAGATGATCTGATTACGGTAATGAGCAAATCTTCATGTAATATGAAATTAAAATTTGCTAAAATCATGAGGCTGGTGATAAATTAAAAAGTTTGCAAGAAGGCAACACATGGTGAATTTTAAAGTTCTGCATTAAATGTTGAGAACAGAGAAATAAATTTAGATAAAAAATAAGCAATAATAGATTCAATTCTAAATTAAGAAAAATTATAGTTCTGGAAGATTAAATTATAGAAGTGAAGGCTAGAACTATCGAAAGAATGATCATTTAAGGAAGGACTACAAAGCTCCAAAAAATTCTAGTGGTGGAGGCCAAGAAAGGAATCTCTCTATAAATGTCTCCAAATATAAAATCCAAGTTGATTAACTAGTTATATTCCTAACAAGTATTGGATCTTACATAGTAGGTTTAGTTTTCTCTTTTCATATATGCCTCAATAAATAGGTTCTTAAAAACTACAATTAGAATGATTTAGGAAAGGTTTAGTTGGGAGATAACAGACATGCAGAATCATAGGCAAGGTAGATGTTGATATCATGTTCTAAAATAGAACAGTTTGGAAGTTCACTGAAGTTAGACATGTTTCAAGTCTTAAGAGAAATTTATAAAATCATGGAATGTGATCTATTTTACATTGAATTCATGGAAGGTAATTATAGGAGCAATGGAAACAGCTGGAGGCGACATTGAAAGAACCCTTTACCAGATTAAAAAAAATGTTTAAATCTATGGATGTGGGCCGAACCATGTTTTAAGTAATTTCATAGCACCACTAGCTTGGCCATTTGAGTGAGAATGATATGAAGTCCCTACTTTTTAAGAACATTCATTCAAGATTTCAAATCTATAAAGTTAGATTTCAGTGAAGAATGTGTATATGATAAGAAAAAGTAAGGTTTTTATCTAAAGGAGGGACAATAGTGAAGTTCCAAAAGCTGAAGCTGATACATATTGATGCATGGGGTCCTACTCCAGTTTAGTCCATTGAAGATTCCTATTAACTAGTTAGTTTCATTGATGATCACACTATAAATGTATATGTTTACTTCTTAAATCACAAATCTGATGTATTTGGGGTGTTTAAGAAGTGGAAGGTCATCGTAGAAAATGAGGTAGACTCTAGGTTGAAGTTTCTCAGATCAAATAATGTTGACGAGTATTGTTATTATAGGTTCAAGATTTGTTGTGTGTCAGAGAGAATTAATTATAAGTTCATTGTTTCAAGGATACCATAATAGAATAGTGTGGCTAAGTGCATGAATAGAATCTTCACAAAGCATTTCAGGATTATGAGATTACACACATGCTTGCCAAAATAATTTTGGGCAAATGTGGTGAACACTGATGTTTATCTGATCAATTATAATCCATCAGTACCTTTAAAGGAAGATTTACCTAGAGAAAACTGTAGTGAAAAATTGGTAAAACTATCTTATCTGAAGATATTTGATTGTTCTGCTTATGTTCATGTTGATGTAGAGTCTACAAATAAGCTTGATTTAAAATTTATCAAGTATACTTTCATTGGATATGATTTAACTGAATTTTCATACAGATTCTAGGATTTAAAAAAGTAGAAGTTCATCAAGAGCATTGATGTTACTTTCAATGAAATAAAAATGTACAAGAACATGAAATAAACTCAGGATTTCACATCAGCTACTTTTGAAGAGTCCAAATATGTTAAGATAGAATATGTTGGCTATCATGAATGCTTCATCTGATGAAGCAGATGAAATTCCTCAGTTACCTACCACTAAAGTTAGAAGATCCAAAATAATCACAATAGCTACCCAAAGGTATTCCCTTTCATTAAACTACTTATTGCTAATAAATAGTGATAAACCAGAGTGCTATGAAAATGTCACTACGTTTGAAAATTTAAGGGAGTGGGAGGTTTCCATAGTACTAAGGCCAAATCATAATTGATATTTGGTACAATTATTAGATAATAAAAGAGAAATATACATCAAGTGGGTCTACAGGCTGAAAGATTAGTGAAATGGTAGCAGCCACTATAAGACAAGACTTGTTGTGCAGGATTTCAACAAAAGGAGTGAGTATGTACACTAAGATCTTTTCTCATGTGTTGAATATTGTCCCATCAGAATCTTACTAAGCTCAGTAGTTGAGAGGGAATCTACATCTAGAGCAAATGAATGTAAATACAACTTTCTATGCATCCATATCTAGAAGAGGAACTATACAGGGTTATGAGGTTTCAAAGAAAGAAGGCTTGGTATGTATGTTGAAGAAAATCCTCCATGGTTTAAAAAAGACCCCAAGAATTTTGTATATAAGGTTTGACAGGTTCATGTCAAATAGTGGATACATTAAGTGTCAGGTAGGCCATTGTTGCTTCATTAAAGATTTTGATAATGTTTAAATCTTATTTCATTTTGTATGTGGATGACATGATGATTGTAGGGGCATATATGGAGAAAATAAAAAACTTGAAGGAACAATTATCAAGGGAATTTGAGATGAAGGGTTTAGGTCCAACTAAGAAGATCATCCAAATAAAATCTTCGAGGGACAAGAGTGCAAGCACGTTGATGTTATCTTAGGCAATATATAGAGAATATCCTACAAATGTTCAACATAAGTGAGGTAAAACCAATTTGGACCCTCTTAGGTAGTCACGTCAATATATCTTAAGAACTGTAGCCTAATTTTGAAGTAGAAGAAGCACAGAGAGAGAACCTCATATGCTCGAACAGTTGAAAGTCTGATGTATGTTATGGTATTTACAAGGCTATATATTATACATGTAATGAGAGTAGTCTACAGGTATATGGACAATCCTGAAAAGAATCACTGTGAGGCAGTGAAGTAGATTCTCATGTATTTGAGATGAATAGTCAGCATGTCGCTTTACTTTAGAAGTGCAGAGATTGATTAACATGGATATGTAAAGATATGGCATGGGATATAGATGGCAGAAGATGTACAATAGGGTATATCCTTACTTTGAGAAATTAGAAAAGGGTATTGTTTCAAGACTACAAAAAATTATTGCACTTTCAGCTATGGAAACCAAATACATTTTTATTGCTATGGCTAGCAAAGAGATGATTTGAATGCAAAATTTTATGATAGAAGTGAAAAAAGAGTGGAGGATTGGAAAGCATAATAGTGTAAGTATGATTGTTATTCATCTCACTAAGAACGCTGCTTTTCTTGTCATGACAAAGCCTATTTAGACGAGCTATCACTTTATTTGTTCTCTCCTAGAACATGAAGAATTGTTCTTAGAAAAGATACACACAACTCAAAATCCTACAAATATGTTAACTAAAGTGATGACTATCGAAAAGCTCAACCTATGCTTGGTTGAAGTTGAATTCTAAGAATTTAAAAGTGGTGGTGAGCCCTGCTATACTACTGAACTATGAAGATGCTACACATGAAGGTGCAGATCTATAGGAGAGGTGTTGGGTTAATATCAATCCCCAAGTGGCAGACTTTGAAGTGTGGAGCCTGTTTGCATGGCAGGTGCAGCCTACAATACTTTCCAACATCTACACACACATTATAACGCCCCAGTGGTGGCGTCCCAACGCTCTAGTCCAGAAGACCGGGCACCCTTATGCCTTAAAATGGCGTTCAAGGGCCAATCAGGACAATTAGTGTACGACGCAACAACACCATGTTTTTATTTGTTTAACAGAGCACTTAAAATTCAAGAGCCCAAGAGGGGCGCGACAACTCTTAGATTTGTGACATCAACTCGAGCGAGCATAAATTCATTGTCAAGGAGTGGAGCTATTTCTACACAGTTTGGGATTTAAGACCTCATATCACAAAGGATCAAATTCTCTCATGGTGTATTCCCGACAAAGCATAATAGTTGTGTAGAAGAATTTATGTCGAGGAAGTGGATTTTGGTGAGTGCTTTCTTTTGTGAGGTCAAGAGAGGAAGGAGTGTGAATTTCTTTATATTCCAGTGGAGCAGAGAGTAGACATGAATGGTGTAATTTTTCTCTTTTCATGGTAGAATTTTTAGTGTGGTGTGGTTCTATAAGATTTTTCCATTTTCGTGTTTTCGATAATAACTGTGTTTTTTTTTTGGATTTCCTTGTTATGTGCTTCTTGAACATTTTTTTTTGTTATGAATCTCTTAAATTGATGTGTTTTGTTGCGGTGTGCTTTGGTTGTGAATCGATTAAATCACATGCATGCTTCCATCCCAACATAATGTTACTCTTATAATAATACATCCTGCATGATAAAACATTCAACACATCATTTCTTATTTATGTCATATTTATATTCACATTATACATCTTATATATATGTATGTATTTGTATGTATGTATGTATTTGTATGTATGTATTTATATGTATGTATGTATGTATGTATGTATGTATGTATTTATATGTATGTATGTATGTATGTATGTATGTATGTATTTATATGTATGTATGTATGTATGTATGTATGTATG
>NW_018250806.1:48407-51247 GCF_001263595.1 Phalaenopsis equestris | reverse complement strand
TATATATATATATAAGAAAAGGAATTCTTTTAATTGAAGATTAGGTTACACTTCTGAGATGGGGATTTTAAGAAGGTCCCCATGGAGTAGAAGAAGGAGAGGAGGGGTGGAGAGGAAGAAACAAAATTTACAGAGCTCAGTCCTAGTCTATTAAGCCAATTAGCTAGTCTATTCCCCTCCCTATAAATGAATGAGAAGGCTAATTGAGGGGGGGCCTAAGAGAGTTGATCTTTCAAACCCATTGAGAAATATGCCAAGGAGAGTGTACATCTTTATTCATAAGCTACAACAAAACAAAGGAATCCACTTCCACATGCAAATGCCCCCACTTGTTCAAAAGAGCAAACTTGATGGCCCAGAAGACAACCATAAGCTCAAATTCCCGAGCATCCAAGGTTAAATTAGGTGCGTGGAAGAACAGTAAACACTGTTTAAGGTTATTTCGGAAGAACCCACTAAAACCAGCTTCCCTATCAGAAATGCTTCCATCAGTATTAACCTTAATGTATGAGAAAGAGGGAGCCTTTCAGTAGACCTTGGTGACAATGGATGAGGGGGTGATGTCGAGAATGGAGAGGGAGAGCAAATGTAAGAGATCCTCTTGTGCTTGATAAGCTTAGTGAGAAAGGTAGTGCAATTTGTTGCCACTTTAACCACAGATAAAGGCTAATCCTCACACTTAGTCTGGTTTTTGGCCATCCACAAGAACCAGTCAACGATAAAAGGAATAAAGCTAATGTTGGTAGCATGCCAGTTGACCCAGCAGAAAGAAAAGTGGAACCAATCCAAAGAGATTGTGTCAAGTAACAAATGTTTAGTGAATTCCAGCCAACCCCCTTGAAAAAACTTACAGGTAAAGAAGAGATGGTCAATGGATTCCTCAGCATCCAAGAACAAGTTGCACATGGAGGGGCCTCTCAACCCTTTCAAATTGAGTATGTCATTAGTAGGTAACAGCTTGTGGAATATTCTCCAACAAAGAAAAAACAGAGGGGGAGAGGAATCTGTTCTAAATGATCTCCCCCTGTAGAATAGGCTCCAAGCTATGAAGTTTGGAATAGATGGATTTGGTTAGGCTCTGTGTTATGCTTGCTTGTCAAACAATGTTATCTGGTTTGGATCTATCAAAATGAATCCTAGATATGTGAGCCTTAGATGGGGTATGAAGGAGATTTTGCAGGATTGGCACAGACCATTGATCCTCTATCCAACAGTCAACCACTTTAAAATGTGAGTTTAGCTCTGAAGTCGTAGGTTGCAGCATTTCAGCAAGACACCAATTGTCAAGCCAGAAATGTACATTACCCTTACCAAGTTCCCAAATAAAGAGTGTCTCAACCATTTTCTTGACTTTCAGCAAGTTGACCCAAAACTTAGAGTCTCCCAGTTTCCAAAAAGCTTAAGTAGGATGCAAATCTCTATAGTATTTTCCATGCATAAATTTAGCCTACAAGGATTGTTGTTGCCAGAATTTGATCCATAGTTTGCACATGTTGAACATAAATATGTATATATATACGTCGCGTACTCAAATCAGTTGGTCGGACATCTTCTTGTCAGTTGTAAGCCCCTCTGGTCTGGGGTTCGAATGCCACCCGTGAAGGGTGTGGTACTCAAATTGTTAGACGCATCGGGGATGGCTGAGGCTTGTATAATAGCCTCAGATCAGTCATTTTATATATATACGTTCACTGTAAGTCCCTCATAGGGCCTAGCGCATGGGAAATTGGTATTTGGGTCTCTGCCAAATACCGATTATTTTTTAATACTGGGTTCTCAAATATTTAAGCACATAGCGTGGGCACTCATCATGAGGCCTAACACATGAGAAATAGGTATTTGGGCCTTTACCAAATACTGATTTTCTTATATATATATATATATATATATATATATATATAAATGAAATGGATAACTATAAATATCACTATCAATATATCATATATAGGGCTTACCGGTAATGTACAGGAGATATCCCCTGGAAAAAGACTGTTGTAACGTTAGTGTTGACACTGGATTCCACCCATTTGGCCCAAGTAGTTAGCCCCTTAGAAAATGCTTCCAGGCGGTCTAAATCCCTCAAAATTTTGTCTCCATACTGGATATAGTCCCAGCTGCGCAACAAATATAATTCAATTACTAGATTTACATACATAACACTAATTAAATTTCTATTTATTAACATATCGAACACCTAAACATCAGTTCTTACATTCATGCCGTTTTATTTGTGCATGAATATCTAATTTTAATTTTTAAAAGTTAAAATAATAATATTTTTTGTGCGATGTGAAAAATTTGTGTGATATAATTGTAAGAAGTAATGATGTTAGATATGTAAATACAAAGGAATCGGGTGGTCTGTATGTTAAAGCCCCTAAAGAAGAAGCAGTGTGGCAAATCAGACAATTGTGGTGATTGAGCCTTACCCTTGGCTTTCTGCTCCTTTGTGAACCCACCAATGCCATGTGTTGAAGATGAGTAGGTCTGAATTGATCCATTTTCCGCCGCCTGATATTGAGTCGAGATTGAGGACTCGCCCGACGGGCTCGGTTGAGATGTCTACCAGATATGGTGATCGATAGAATGATATGGAGACAGCAAAGTCCTATTGATATGTTGAGAATAACATGTTAATTAAAAGTATTACACAGAATTTTGTTGCTTTCTAGATTGAATTCATATATATGTGTGTGTGTGTATATATATATGTTTCCTTCATTCTGACCTGCGTGAAATATGAGTTTTCTATAATGTTAAGGCACATGAAAATAATAAACATAATCTCGTTATCAATAGTTAAGAAACTGTGTTAATATAAAAAAAAAAAAAAAAAAAAA
>NW_018250806.1:31318-48333 GCF_001263595.1 Phalaenopsis equestris | reverse complement strand
GGTTGGGGGCACCCAAAACATTGCTATTTACAAATCAAGTATCCTCTTTCATCTGTTTTTCAACATTGCTATTTACAAATCAAGTATCCTCTTTCATCTGTTTTTCAAAATCTCACTGAAATATCAATGGTCATGATAAAACTCCAATCCATATTCTTCATTTTCAACAAATTCATAATATTTTGATCGTGACATGAGTACATGCATCGGTTTCATAATTCATAGATTTTTTATGTGTAAATGACAATGTTTCTTGTTCTCTTTATGCAATTATCCCTAAATTTTAAGCTTGCTGAAAAGAGATAAATATCAATATCGAATTTTAAATGTTAGCTGTATAAATATCAAAAAAATTGTGTTATATATATAAAATTTTCAAATAGAAATGTTAAGATAGAATTCATTTGATCAAATGCTCTTGAGAGATGGCACGAAGTCACAGAATGATATATTTAATTCTGATTAATTTGATAGATTGTTCTTCAAAAAACTTTGGCTCATAAACCTTACATCATTTCTGCAATAAGTAATAAATTACACTGATTTGCCAACACAAATGATTTGTATGCTATATTAATAAATTTATATATTTAAGTGACATCCAAGAAAACAAAGAGGCATTTACAAGTAAACCGCCCAATTCCTATGTATTTACATATCTAACAGCTAAGTTTTACTTTTTCACATTTATACCACCCAAATATTTCATCTCACATAAGAAAATATAATCATTTTAACCTTTAAAAACTGTATACACCATTCCAACATTGGAAAGGTGGTATGTATGTAAAAATAAAAGTTTGTGTTGGACACGTAAATACATAGAATTTAATTGATATGTATGTAAATCTTCCAAAAATAAAATAAAAGAAAAAAAATGTAAATTCTAAACAATCGAGATGCCTCTCCTTAATGAAATATATTATCAATGAAGCAGTATTAATTTCTCACAACCACCATATATAATAATGTTAGAAGATGAGATTAATAATGATAAGTTAGCAATAAAGTATCCCCAACACAACCAATCTGTTGCCACAAATCCCAACAGATTCAAAGCCAATTTATTTTGATAAAAAAAAAAAAACAAATTAAATAATAGAAGTTTAGAAAATTGAAGAATCATACCACAAATGTTACTGAAGAGAGAGGATCCTTCCTATCAATGGAGAACTTGGAATCTGGAACAGAAGAATGAAGCATGCAGAGCAGAGACTGCCATTGATTATTACTAATGGAGTCGCCAACAAACATTATGTTTTTCCCTCTCCACCTCGTCAGAAAGTCCTTCACATCAAATCTTCACCCACCATTCAGAAATCTTTTAATACTTACAAAAAGAAACTCATAAGAAATCTGCTACAAACATAAGAAAACATTAACCTTGGGAGATCACAAGCAACAGGTTGCCATTTATACTTGAGGTAGAGGTTATCAGGGCGGCCATTTCTCTGGCAGTCGAACTCCGGGTCGATGAACGGGCAGCTTAGGGAGTCATAGAGAGGATAGGACTCTTCGTGGATCCAAGTTCCATGGAAGAAGTCGCAGCTGATGCTGCCATGGCTGGTACTTTTGGTTTGAATAGTGGCTTCACATGGAGCATGATGGAATGAAAAATGGAGAAGTGATAGGAGAATGATGGAGGCAATATTGGTTCTTGTCATTGGAGATGAGGAAGAAGATGGTAAGAGTTGGATGGAATACGAAACTTATGCAGGTTTTATTTTAGAGATGATCAGAAGGGAGGAGAGGATTTACATCTTAATTTCATATTTATTTATTTAATACTGGTATTTTCTAAGCCACACGTTTTTTGTTCGATTTTTTTATGGTAATTGAAACTTCTAAATTTTATATAATTAATGTTTAGGACTTAGTTACATTGGGGATCAGTTTGCTCTACAAAACAATTTTAAATTGGTATGCATGGCTCTATGGAGAAGATTTATGTTATATGGTTGCTAAAATTCTGGAAGCAAAGGAGTTGTCTCCTTGTAAGTTGCAGCAAATTGCACAAGCCGCAAATTGCACAAGCCATGGCCCAATTTAAGGCTGCGCTGCCGTGTGCTTTTGTTTAAGGTGCTTCTAGCGCATTTTATGCCTCTTAATGTAAATAAATAATTGAAAACTTACATGCACGCAAAAAAATGTTTTTATATATCTGAAATCTAAAATTAGTTTTTTAAAATTATGGCATTGGTGTCTCGAAAAGATATTATTTAATAATAATGATACAGTTGATGCAATTTTAAGGATTTGATTGTTATGAATATGAATATATATATATATATATATATATATATATTCTTTCCTAAAAATATTAATCAGCAAATTGCATCATGTAAAACCCTTAGTTATAAAAACTTATTTCACCACAAAATTAGTTCCAAGAAGCAAAAATAAAAATGCAATAAAAACAAAATAGTTGAACTTCAGGAAAGCAAAAGCTAATTATACATAAGACATATTTTTTATATATATATATATATATATATATATATTCAGAAGAATTCTGTTGTATGTATAATTAAAATATAAGATTTTTCTTCTTAATAACATACTAGTTTATGGTTTCAATTTGCACGAAATTATTGTTTTAAAATTATTATATAAATATCTTATATTGCATTTTTCTAATATTAATATTATATCTTAGATTCAAAAGATATATCAAAACATCGGTACTGTTTTTCTAGAGGTTTTGTACATGTTAAAGACTTGGTGCTGCGTAAGTACTAAAGATTTGGTATTAAGGAAAAGATTTGCTAGGATACAAATTTTTATTTTATTTTGTTAATTGTGAGAGGGTATATGGTTTGGTATTTAGTACTGATTACATTTTTAAATGATAGCAGTAAATCGTAAAACGACTCAAACTCCTACAACAAAGATACAATTTTATCAAACTTCTAGGCAAAAATTTCTTTCACTGCTAATAATTAGAGTTCTTTACAAAATCTGTTTTCATAAGCTGTTCAAATCTTCATTATAATCACATCAAAATTAACCGGTTATTTTGTAAATCAAGTTTAGGATTGATAATAAATTAACTCAATGCATGTAAAATGTTGGATTTGGATTAGATGTGTAAGAGAGAGAGATAGAGAGAGAGAGGTGCCCCAATGTGAAAATCTCTTTTTATATTTTTGACCTCTTATTTATAGATTTTTGAAGTGTCTTTTATTACGGTACATATTTGAATGAAATTTAACAATAAAATTATATATAGGGTACATGACACTATGTCATCTCCTTGTAGATGTACAATCGTACAATTGTCATGCTCGATGTCAATTTGCTTGTACGCATGTCACTAATTTAATTGATGGTCACTTTGTAAAGTTTATAATTACTTTTACTAAGTTGTGAATTGTGAGTGTCTAGAGCAATTGTAGAATGCACGAAATTATTAAATTGTCTAAATTACATGAGAAAAAATATCACTTCTTTAATTTATGTAAGAAAAAAAACTATAGATGTTGGGGGCATAATTATCCATTCTGACAACAACTACAACAACAAGAATCTTATCCCCCTAAGTGGATCGGCTGCATTAATCCTTTTTCTCCATTGTGTTCCATTGAGTGTCATATTTTCATTTAATTCTAATAAATTAAAATCATTTTTTATATAGCATGCCAGAGTCTTTTTAGGCCAACGTACATTTGCCTTTCTTAACATAAGTCGATTCTAATACATACTTTCCTAACTGAATCATCTGATGGCTGACGTTTAATGTGACCAAACCATCTAAGGCAACTCTCTATAATATTGTCCTCCATTGGAGCTACACCAACCCTATCACAAGTATATTCATCGCATTTTGTCTCCAAGTGTCAAGCCACTTCTCCACCTAAGCATTCTCATCTCAACTACACTTAATTTTTCCGTATGTTTCTCTTTTAAGGAACAACATTCTCCGTCATAGAGCAATGCAAATTTCACCAACATCTTATAAAATTTCCAATACATTCCTCAACTTCAACCAACCAACTTGATTTTTTACTAATAACATCCCTATCTTTACACCATCACTTTGAACAATGGACTTGAGATATCTAAAATGTTCACACCTTCTAATGATTTGATCATCCATAGCTACAGTTTTATCACTTGAGCTACTACTAATAAAACTACATTCCATGTATTCAGTTTTAGTTCTACTCCAACAAAGGCATTTAGACTCCAATATAGACCCATATAAATCAAGATTTTCTTGAACTTTTTCTCTAGTCTTATCCACAAGAAGGAAATCGTCACTAACAAGCATACACCAATGTACATCCTTTTATAAATGTTCAGTAAGAGCATTCAAAACTAAAGGGAAAAAGATATGGGCTTAAGGTTTATCCTTGATGTAATCCAACTTAAATAGAAAAATAAATGGTCAATACTTCTTCTATTCAAACACATGTAACAGCTCTAACACACATATCTTTAATGACTTGAATATACGTCATATCAACATCTTTCTTCTCTAGAACTCTCCAAAGAACTTCTCTTGGAACCTTATCCTAAGCTTTTTTAAATCAATAAAAATCATCCTTTTTCTGTATATTCTTCTACATCAAAACTCAGAATAAAAGTATAGCTTCCATAGTAGAGCTGCCCGACATAAATTAAAATTGATTATGAGAAGTCTTTGTAACACTTCTTAACCTATGTTCAATTACCCTCTCATAAAATTTTACAGTATGACACATCAACTTAATTCTTGTATAATTTGCACACTCTAGTGCATCCCCTTTATTCTTAAAAATAAGGGCCAAAATAGTTTCTCTCCACTCCTCAGACATCATTTTAGTTCTTAAAATAATATTAAACGGTTTTGTAAGCTAAGAAACTCCCAATTCTCTTAAATGTTTCTACACCTCAATTAGGATATCATCAAATCATACAAATTATCCACCTTTGGTTTTTAATTTAAAACCTCCTTTAAATTCTTTTTAAAAATAGTGATAGTAAAATAAAACATCTATTATTATTAACGATTAAGATTATTAAAGTTGATTCTAATTTTAGAAACTTCATTGAAAGTTTATCAAAATGGCTCATCCATCTATATTGAATATATTCTTCTAAGAGAAGCATTTTCTTTATTTTCATCTTTCATACACTTTACTTAAGTTTTTTTTTTCTCTTTTCTCTTCGTTTGCTCTATTTATACATATATTTTTTAATCTCTCAATATCTAATCTATTATAAAAATCACTAAAATAGGAATTTTTAGCAACTCAAACTTTTTTCTTAAACTCTCTAGAGGTCATTATTAATTTTCCAATTCTCTAAGCTTTCACATTCAAAACAATTTTTTAACATAACTTCTTGTATTTTATCTTTTCCTTCACATTGTTATTCCACCACAAACTATTTTTATTTATTTATTATTATCCACATATATTTTTTTGTCACTTATTTGATAGTGCTTGTTACATTATGCCACATAATTTATTTCTTCAAGAATATCCCAAATCTTGAAAAATTAAAGTTTATTCATAATAATAACTTTATTTGTCTTTTAGGGGCCCTCATCTAATTCTATGACAATGATTCCCAATATTCTTTATCTTACAACTTTTCATCTTAAACTCCAAAACTAATAATTGATATCGAGTAGTTGAAATTTCACTTGGAATGACCTTACAATCTTTTCATTCTCGGTGATCTCTTCTTCTCATGAGAAAATAATCAATCTGAGTTTTATTAAATCCACTCTTATAAGTAATATTATGTTCATTCCTTTTCTTAAATAAAGTATTAATAGTAATAAAATCATATGCTGAAGCATAATCTAATATGACTCTGTTTTCTTTATCAATCACTCCAAAATCACAACCAACACGAATATTTCTAATATCTTCTACCACTCTACCAATATGTTTATTTAAATCTCCACAAATAAAAAATCTCTCTTCAAGATGTATCATTTGCATTAATTCTTCTAGGCCAATCCATATTTTTTCCTTAGAACCTATATCTAAACCTATTTGAGGAGCATAAGCACTTATAACATTTAAAATCTTACTATCAATAACAATCTTAAGGGATATAATTATACTTCTAACTATACCAATTTTTACAATATTATCTTTAAAATTCTGATCTATAAATACACCTACATCATTTCTAGTGCGACTCCTACCTGAATACCAAAGTTTAAAAACTAACTTATTAATTTCCTTAGCCTTTTTCTCCAAATCAATTAGTTTCTTGAATACATAAGATATTTATGTTCATATTAACCATAATATAAAAATTAAAACTTGTGGAAGTGAGTTTAACTTAGAGATTTATATAGTTTTTTATTTATAAATGTGATAGTGAAACTTTAGAATAAATTTTTTAATGACTCGGGTTAAAACTAAAATGTAAGAATACTTAGTAGTTAAGCCGAAGAGTTATGATTTTTTATTTATTTCAAGAATAACTATAATTTTGTCATATTTTGAATACTTAGAAGTATTACAGTAAAACTAACTTTATGAGTACTTTATTAGTAAGGATACTAATACTTTAAGCCGTAATTCAAAAATGTAATTAAGTTTCTTTCTTTAATTTTGTTCAAGTGGAGCCAATTTTTTATTAGTCATCTCCTTGTATATTTTTCATTTTTTCTCTTTCTTTCTTTTTCTTTTGACTTTTCTTTTCTTTTTTTCCTTTAGGATCTTTTTCAATCCTTTCTTTTTCTTTTCATGTCATGTGAGAATCACTATATCTGGATAGTCTTTAATCATTTTGAACTCCACTATCTTCTTCTTAGATTTAAAAACTTTTCACATTTACTTATTTTGAAAAAATTGTATTAGGTTTAAAAAAGATCTTTCATAAATTCTCAATTCCTTCTTTTTAAAGTAAAAATCTAAGATTTTTAATATTTCAAAATTTACAATTTTCTTTACTTCAAATTATAAAAACATAATCTTATATTCTCATACTAAATATCTTAACTCTAGAGCTAACCTTTATTATTAAAAAAATTAACTTAAGTTTCCTATAACATTTATAAAATTTAAAATATAGTTATTTAAAGTTAACCTAACATACCACAGGTTATGTTAGATTAAATTTTTTTAAAATATAGTTCTCTGAGGATAAATAAAGTTTAGTTCTGAAAAAGATTTTTTTCCTTCTTCCTAAACTTAAATTTTTAATTAATTTTAAACAGGATAGTACATGTAGAAAGAAAAATCATAAGGTTTAAAATAAGAGAATAGTATAAGTACAAGTAATAAAGACAAGTGAGATTAACATGTCTAACGAAAATAAAAGTTTATTCTAGCATTTAAACTAAAGCAAAAGGTAAACAACAAAAATAGTATAACAACATAATGCAATAAACATAAATTTAATAATTCAATACAAATGCAAACCTAAACAATAAACATAAAAACTCTAACAAGCAAACAACAACCAATTAACCACGGGAAATCTAAACATAAAAGAAAAGCTCTTATTCACATCATTGGAGACTTTGTGAAATACTCCATATCTTGAATAACTTTAACTAAATCTACCATTAAAACCCTTAGTTGAGTAGGTTTTGACATTCCTAGGTCATCATTTGATTATTCATTCAATTGACTCTACCTCCGTGAATTTCTGTATCACCATGAGGTGACCAAACCCTTCATGTTTGGGACTAGTGCCATCCCTTTCCCTCCACTTGTCATCTCACAAGCCCTTTTTCTTTGAGTGGATGTCAGACGGGTTTACATATTTCTCTGTCGTGATATGATGGTTGACCAATTCCAAGTGTTTGATCAAATCATCAGGTTTATGTAAACCTAGAAAGTATTAAATGGTGCACTCATTAGTCATTGTGATAGGGCCAACATTGCCATCGTAGGCTACAGATTTTACACTTTCAACATCTCCTTATAAAATAAAGTAGAATATGCTCAAAGAATCTCATTCAATGACTTCTTGACGTGCCATAGGGCCTTCGAGTCCTTGTCGGGCTTTTGCTAGCTAGTAAGCGGTGTTGTAAACAACTTCTTGAACTCACCGAAGGAAGTAAACAAATATTGTTGGGATGCCAAGAAACCATCCGAGAGCCAAATGTTTTAGTGTGGTATAAAACATTCAACACTTTAATGCACTAAAGACTTTGAGAAGGCATATAACTCACTCATTGAATGCATTATGGTCGGTCCGATAGCTCACCCTTGTAGAGTTCTGATACACCAAAATAATATACTATTTTAATTACTTATTTTATGCTTATTTTTGTGATATTGCACTTTAAAATAGGGTATTTTGTGTTTTTGTTGCATGTATATCAATTTTTAGGCATTTGGAGAAAAAAATGGTAAAAAGGACGAAATTTGGAGTCAAAACAACGAATTTTGGGATTTTGGGGCATGATGCGCCAAATCGTCGCATAATGCACCAAAATATAAAGAACTGGTAAGAGCTGGTGCATGATGCACCAGGGACGACTTTTTCAAATTATGGCAGTTCAAGACGAATTTTGTGTGAATTATCAAAGGGACACTTGTTCTACACACCTCTTGGAGTAATTGAATGCATCTAGACACTTTGGAAGGTTTTTTTATGAAGGAATATGAGTCTTGGATCAAATGACACATCTTTTGAATTCAAAAGAGTTGATTTCTTGAGGGAATTTTAGAGGAAATTTTGAATTCTTTTCCAAAGGAGGCAGCCTAAAATAAAATAAGAAGACTTGAAGAGTTCAAAAGGGGGTGGCATGAGTGAGAGAGAGAAAGGGGGCGTGAGTTAGAGATAGAGAGAGAGGGGATTTTCTTCTAGGGTTGTAAGAGGAGAGGGTGTAAGAGGATAGGGAAGGTGAGAGATTTCTTCTTCATTGTACTTCTAAGAGAGAATTGATAGTGATTGTTAAGAGAGAAATGTTTGGAGAGAACTTCTAGGGATTTTCTTGGGAAGGATTTTGGGATAAGTTGTATTTTTATTTCTTTTATTTTGTAAACTGGGTTTTATATATAAAATTCGTGTTTTGTCGTATCATTCTCATGAATTTTGAGTTGCCTTCTTTATCCTTCTCTCTACTTTGAGATATGGTTTTGTGAAGAATAGATTTTGTTTTCCAAAGTTTTAAATGATAATAATTTGTGATAATTTGAACTCCAATCTTCATTTACTTTTTGATCTGGCCATTTGAAAGTTTAAAACTTATTGAGAGAATCTTGTTGAGAGACATATATCCTTAAATGATATATGATTTCTACAATATAGCGAGAATCACATTTGATTTCATGAAAGAGTATGTCATATATGGTATTGGGTGCAAATAAATAGGGAAATATACTTTGTTGACTGCAAAATTGGAGATTTTAAGGTGGCAGATTAAAATCTTAAACTAGCCCTCGGGGGAGGGAGTGGTGGGAGCTCTAGAGTAGCAGTCGGTATCCTTCCCGCCTAACCACAAAATTAGAGACCAAATTCTGGATTAGTCAATATTCTTTATAGCACTCGGAAGAGGGTAAACAATAGGATTGCTCCTATTTGGCACAAAACAATTTTTTTATATATTTTCAAATGATTTCAATTTATTCACAATTCATATACTCATTGTAAAGAGGAAGGATGATTTCTTATATTTGAACTTTTCGTCACAATAAAAACTTTGTTTAATTTTTGTAATTTCACTTTTAAAATTTTAGTATTTAGTTTAGTTTAACTTATGTAGTTTTTCATCTGCATTTTAATTAGTATTCACTTGAGTAGTTAATTTTTAAACTTCGCAATTTACTTTTACTTTTGTTTTTGTTTTTGTTATAAAATAGATTTAATAATTTACTTTAGGATTTCCTAACTTTCCTGTGGGATTGATATCTAGGACTCCATTAGAGCCCTTTATTACTTGAGCAATACGTATACTTGCACTGATATTAATGAGGATTTGGCAGTTTAAAAAAAGTTTTAAAAGATAAATTATTTACATAAAGAGTATTTTTGTTGGGATTATATTGCATATTTATTATATATCTGTCGTGTGTAATTTTGTAATATTAAAAAATATTTGCAAAATTGTCACACTAAATAGCCCCGCATCAAGTTTTAAGCGTCGTTGTCGGGGAAGTAACTTAAAATATTAGTATTTTATTTTTTTTATTTCAAAAAAATTAAAGAAAATAAATAAATAATAAAAAAGAGTGTTTGTAGTTTATTTTGAACATTTTCTTATTTAAGTGTGTTTGTTTGTTTTTAATTACTTTTTTTAGTTTGTTTATGTGTAATGTAAGATTTGAAAAATTAGTACCTTACGATTATGAGTTAGAAAGAACTGTTAAAAAAATTCTAAAACAACAAAAAGAGAAAGATCATTTTAGCAAAATGACTTGCAATTTAAACAATGCTGGAAATGAAAATGAACATCATCAAAAACCTTTAAGAGATTATGCTAATCTTATAATAGAATGAAATTCTTTTGATTATTCAAACCCCTGTTGTAGCTGCCAATTCATTTGAGTTTAAACCTGCTATTAATTAAATGGTTTTACTTAAATGGTTTAAAACAATCAGTTTGGGGGAACACCTACTGAAGATCCTAATAAACATCATGCTAGTTTTTTAGAATTGTGTGTTACATTTAAATATGATGGAGTGTCGAATGACACTGTCAGACAGACTTTTTCTTTTTTTACTAAGGGGTAAAGCTAAGTTGTGGTTAAACTCATTAGCACCTGAATCTATCAGAGCATGGGGAGATTTATCACAAAAATTCTTATCTAAATATTACCCACCTTAAAAAACTCCTAAGCTTAGAAATTATATCACATATTTTTGTCAGTTTGAAGGGGAATCAATTTATGAAGCCAGGAAAAGATTTAAAGATCTCTTTAGAAAGTGTCCACACCATGTGTTGTTAGATTAGTTAATAATTCAAACTTTTTATAATGGGTTGGTTGGATCTTTTAGATCGATAATTGATGTTGCTACTGGTGGATCATTAATGTCAAAACCATTTAATGAAGCATGTTCATTAATTGAAGAGATGACTACAAATAATTTTCAATGACCCTCTGAAAGGGTAAATCCAAACAGAGTAGTCAGTATTCATGCTTCTAATGCTATATCTATTTTAGCTAACCAAATAGCTGTTATATCAAAGAAGTTAGATCAATATCGAATGAATTATTCTCAGACATCACCTGTGCTTGAGGAAAACTCATTGGGACAAATGATAGAATCTCAATCTTCTTATGAGATTTTAAATGTAATAAAAAAATATTCTAATAACCCTTATGCCAATTATTATAACCCTAGTTGTAAGAATCATCCAAATTTTTGTTGGAGTAACAATAATTATAATGTTACAAATCCACAATGGGGAAACACTGCTGCAAACCCATTGGGAAACTCCAACAATCAAGTGAATCAAGCTTATAAATATTATTACCCCCAGGTTTTAATAATCTATTTTAATAATCTATTGATTAAGGAGAAAAAACTATCAATGGAAGAATTGATATTATAAATGAGTAGTCAATTACAAAGTCAATGAGCTGCTAAACATGAAAAATTAATTGGGATGTATTGCTACTGCACTTAACAATAGAGCTCCAGGAACATTTCCTGGTAATGTTGAAGTAAATCCTAAAGATGAGAATGATCCCAAATTTTTAAATGTAAGGATTTATGAAGTTGACACCACTACAGTGCGAAAAACTTGATCCTTATATGAAAAGTAAGTTGTGTAAAATATATATAATTATAGGCAATTAATAATGAAATTTTACGCAAGTATACGTATCGTTATCAAGTAATAATGGACTTTCTATTTAAGTCCCAAATATCGATCCCACGGGAAAGGTGTAAATTAGCAATGATAAATTTTAATAGGAAATTTATAGAAAATCAAACAAAATCACTGTCACTAATTTCAAATGTTGAGATATTAACCAAACTAAATTACTTCACTATTAGCAAAAATGGAAATACAACTTTTAAATATTAAATACTAATCTAAGAACTATGTTTAGGTAATGAAGATTTCTTATGTTAAAAAGCATCCTTCACACTACAATGAAATTTTGGTGAAATGAGATGAGATAAATGTTTTTAATATGGATTGTGCCAAATAGAAGCAATTTTAATTCTCTACACAGATACAGTGCATAGAAAATCATTGGTTAATCTTAGGTTTAGTCCCTAAATCTGTGGCTAGGCTAGGAGGATATCGGCTCACACTCTAGAGCTCCCAATTCCCTTTACCTGAAGGCTAACTCTCGCTTTAGTTTTTAAACACTAAGACCATATTGGATATTTTAGTCTGTCACCCTAAAGATTCTCTAATTTTACACCCAACAAAGAATATTTCCCTATTTATTTGCACTTAATTTCATGAACAAATTTCTTCTTCATGAAATCAAATGTGATCCTCACTCTGTCATAGAACTCACTCTATTTCCCGGGTCATATGTTTCACAACATATTTTAACAAATCAATTAGCCAAACTGAAATGTAAATTAAGTTCGAAGTTGAAAAATCATCACAATTTATTTTATATTTTAGTTATGGCACATTCATTTTATCTCTTCATTTCACCATATCTCAGAGTAGGGGGAAAGATAGAAGGAACTACTCAGACTTCATGAGAAAGATACTACAAAACACAAATTTCATATATAAAATAAAGTTCATACAACACTAAATAAACAAACAAACTTCTCTAGAACTCTTTCTCAAAGCAAATCCTTTGTAGCCTTTCCTTAGAAATGTAGGAAGAAGAACTCTCCCACTCTTCTCCTTCTCCAACACTCTTACGAAAAGTTTCACACTAAATCTCACCACAAAAACTCTAAACTATGAAAGTAAAATCACTAATTGACTCCAATATGGTAGTGGAATGGAATGATGTGGAACAAAAAAAGAACCTAGAGGAGTGAAAAACGTAGAGGAGCCCATTTTCTAATGAAATTTGACTCCAAATAGAGCCCAAGGTCGGTTCTCCAAGTGATGTCTCCAAAAACTCTTCAAAAAATCATCCAAATAAATTGAACCTTCTAGAAAAGGGGTCTGCACCTCCTTTGACGTCATCGACACTGGTCTGGCACCGTCGGCGCTGAGTAAAAATCTTCAGCATTAAATTATTCTGCGTCGTCGGCACTAACCTCGGTGCTGCCGGTGCTGAGCATTTCTTCAAAATCTTAATTTTGACTCTAAATTTCATCATTTTTGCTTTCTTTTTGCTTTAAGTCCTAAAAATCAACAACATGCAACAAAATATCAAAATACCTTCCGTTAAAGTGCAATATCACCAAAAATGAGTATAAAATATGCACCTAAAAATGCATATAGGTCTAAAAATACATATATTTTTTGTGTATCAAAATCCCCCAAACTTACATCCTTGCCCTCAAGTATCTTCTCTGCTCCAAAAAAAATCGACTTATGGTAAAGAATTTAAATTTTAGACTTCCATATTTTAGTTCTCTAAACATAATAGTTTAACTTAAGAAAAATTCAAAATAATTCCAGTTAATACTAAAGGTGTAAAGATATTCAGTAATTAAGTCTAATGTTTTTGATCCTCTATTTCTTTCAAAAAAAATTACAATTTGTTATATTAAAGTCACCTAGGAAATTCATATGAAAAAGAACTTCATAAAATTTTATTAATAATTAAGTTGACATTCAAATAACAAGTTTAGAAAATGTGTCCAAGTCTTTTTCCTTAAGTTGATTCAAGTGAAGCCAACTTTTAATTAGGCATCTCATCAAACTTCTCCTCACATCTTTTCTTTTTCTTTTCTTTTTCTTTTTTCTTTTTCTTTTCTTTTTTCTTTTTCTGAGGATTACTATATCTAGATAGTCTTTAATGATTTTGAACTTCACTTTCCTCTTCTTAATGTTAAAAACTTTTTACATTTCTTCACTTAACAAATTTATATTAACTTAAAGATTTCACAAAGTTTAATTCTTTTCTTTTTACGTGAACCTCTTTAAGATTTTTAATACTTCAAAAATACAAATTTTTTTACTTAAAATAGAAAAACATAGTCTTATTGTCTTTTACCAAATATCTTATCCCCTAGAATTAACCTTTGTTATTCAAAATTTTTACTTAAATTTACTATATATTTAGAAAAATAAATATAGTTATCCAAAGTTAACTCCTAATACCAAAGGTCATGTTAAATTTAAAAATTTTAAAATATAGTTAAGTGAGGATAAATAAAATTAAGTTCTTTTTTAATAATGATATTTCTTCTCCCCCTGAAACTTAAATTTTTTAAAAGATTCTAACATGAAGAACTTTAAAAATGAAGGGTAAAAGAAGGCATTAAATACATTAAAAAAGTTCATACCAATTGGAGATTCTGATTTTTGAACATAAATTTTGAAATGCTGTAGGTGCTAATATGAAAACTACAAGGCTGAAAACATGAAATTGCATATAATGCATATAAAATTTGCTGAGAAAGAGCTAATCACTATACATAACAAAGTGCTGAAAATAACAACAGAACTAAACTAAATTCTAAACATGAAAACAATTTTCACATTATAGTTTCACTTAACATAACAAACAACGTCTCAACAATATCATAAAACAAAAAATACAATCACACAGTACAAACATAAATGATCTAATTTTTTGTTGCAATAGATTGTGTAAAATTTAAATAAGTATAATCAATTAATATTTTAATCAATTAATATTTGGCGTATCGCTATCAAGTAATAATGGACTTTCTATTTAAGCCCCAAATATCGATCCCATGGGGAAGGTTTAAATTGTAAATGATAAATTTGCTAGGAAATTCACAGAAAGTCAATTGAAATCACTATCACTAATTTCAATTGTTGAGATGTAATCAAAATTAAATTTCTAAACTATTATCAAATAAAAAATGCAAAGTTTAAAACAGTAAATACTAATCTTTTAACTATGTTTATGTAACAAAGATGTTTATGTGAAAAACATCATTCCCACTACAATGAGGTTTTGGTGAAATGAGATGAGATAAATGTTTATAATATGTATTGTGCCAAATACGAGCAGTTTTAATTCTCTACCAAGATAAAGTGCATAGAAAATCATTGGCTAATCCAATGTTTAGTCCCTATATCTGTAGCTAGGCAAGGAGGATACCAGCTCCCACTCTAGAGCTCTCACTTCCCTTCACATGAAGGCTAGCTCTCGCTTCAGTTTTTAAACATTAAGACCGAATTGAAGATTTTAGTCTGTCACCATAAAGGTTTTCCAATTCTACACCCAACAAAAAATATTTTCCTATTTGTTTACACTTAATTCCATGAATAATGTTCTCTTCCATTGAATCAAATGTGATCCTCACTCTGTTGTTGAACTCATACTCCATTTTCTGGATTATATGTTTCACAACACATTTTAACAATTCAATTGGTCATATCGAAAAGTAAATTAAGTTCGGAGTTGAAAAATCATCACAATTTATTTTACATTTTAATATTGGCACATCCATATTATCTCTTCATTTCACCATATCTCAGATTAGGGAGTCAAAGCAAATCCCTTGTAGCCTTTCCTTAGAAATGCAGGAAGAAGATATCTCTCACTTTTCCCCTTTTCCAACACTCTTACAGAAAGTTTCACACTAAATCTCACCATAAAAACTCTAAACTATAAAAGAAAAATAAAAGATTGACTCCAATATAGTAGTGGAATGGAATGATGTGGTGCAAAAAATGAACGTAGAGGAGAGAAAAACGTAGAGGAGCGAAAAACGTAGAGGAGCACATTTTTTGATAAAATTCGGCCCCAAATAGAGCCCAAGGTCGATTCTCCAAGAGGTGCATCCAAAAACTCTTCAAAAAATTGTCCAAATACATCGAAACTTTTAGAAACGGGTTTTGCACCGCCTTTGGCGCCGTCGACGCTGGTCTGGCGTCGTCGGTGCTGAGTAAAAATCTGTAGCCTTAAGTTGTTATGCGCCATCGGCACTGACCTCGGCGCTGTCGGCGCTGAGCATTTCTTCAAAAACATAATTTTGAATCCAACTTTCATCATTTTTGCTTTCTTTTTTCTTTAAGCCCTAAAGTCAACAACTTGCAAGAAAACATCAAAATTCCTTCCTTTAAAGTGTAATATCACCAAAAATGAGTATATAACAAGGGTCTAAAAATGCATATATTTTCGGTGTATCAAAATCTATTTTCAAAATGCATATATTTTCGGTGTATCAAAATCCCCCAAACTTACATATTACTTGTCCTCAAGTAACTTCTCTACTACATAAAAAATATGACTTTTGGTAAAGAATTTAACTTTTAGATTTCCAAATTTTAGTTTTTTAAATATAATAGTTATTAACTTAAGAAAAATTCAAAACAATTTTAGTTAATATTAAAGGTGTAAGGATATTCAGTAATTAAGTCTAAGGTTTCTGACCCTCTATTTCTTTTAAGAAAAATTGCAATTTATCATATTAAAGTCACTTAGAAATTTCATATGAAAAAGAACTTCATAAGACTTTATTAATAATTAAGCTAACATTCAGATAAAAAAGTTTAGAAAATGTGTCCATGCCTTTTTCCTTAAGTTGATTCAAGTGAAACCAATTTTTAATTAGGCATCTCTTCAAGATTCTCCTCATATCTTTTCTTTTTTCTTTTCTTTTTCTTTTCTTTTCTTTTTCTTTTTTTTTTCCGAAGATTACTATATTTGGATAGCCTTTAATGATTTTGAACTTCACTATCCTCTTTTTAAAGTTAAAAACTTTTTACATTTTTTTTTCACTTTACAAATTTATATTAACTTAAAGATTTCATACAGTTTAATTCTTTTTTTTATATGAATTTCTTTAAGATTTTTAATACTTCAAAATTACAAATTTCCTTTACTAAAAATATAAAAATGTAGTCATATTCTCTTTTACCAAATATCTTAGCCCCTAGATTTAGCTTTTATTATTGAAATTTTTACTTAAATTTACTATATATTTAGAAACATAAATATAGTTATCCAAAGTTAACCTCTAATACCAAAGGTCATGTTAAATTTAAAATTTTGAAAATATAGTTAAGTGAGGACAAATAAAATTAAGTT